>NC_061102.1:58114889-58144889 GCF_015104395.2 Macrobrachium nipponense | reverse complement strand
TGGGTTTACTAATTAAACCCTTTTTAGAGTTAGATTTTCCCCTTTCCGAAATTCAGTTGCTTCATATCTTTTGAACATAGCGTAACTTTAACGATAGTAAAATTTAGAATCGAACGAGATACGCGGACTACTACCCTTCCTCCTTTCCCCTCCCGATGATCTCTTACATTCACCAAGAGCAATTTCATATGCATAAAGGATAAATGAACTATCATAACTAAGACAGTAATCATACTGCGTTACTAAAACGTCTACTGACGTTTATGTCAAAAGACTTCGTCTTTGTGTAAAAACATCTTTTCGGTGCTAACCGCACAACAGATGCTAGAACAGAGCAAAATCAGATAAAATAATGTTGAGTGTCATTTTCGAGTGGATGTGCTTCCTTCACCCTTATTACGTCATGCAATATAGACGTACAAAATACATGGGCATGCGAATGAATACATTTGGTTTTCACATGAATACAAATACAGTAACAGTTCCTGTCTGTCGATTACCTGATAAACGGCAATACGCAGTGAAAATCAATCAATAATTTCTTATGAGACAGATACTAATAATTACAATAAGAGATAGAAACAAATGAATACACAAAAACATTAGAGAATAATATCGTTGTGACAGGGATTCCTCTTCCTCACACCCACTCTCTCTCTCTCTCTCTCTCTCTCTCTCTCTCTCTCTCTCTCTCTCTCTCTCTCGCAGGACCCACTGAGAGAGACGTTACAGTATAGTCTTGGACGTGATTTTAATTTTGTGTCCATAATATCAAGTATTGTCTTATACGTCGATATCAATTAAGAGGTCACGTATGTATACCCCTTTAGGCCTATGTATCAAATTTGCTTCCCTGGGTGTATATATTGGGTGTCTGGAGGGAGCCCACATCCGGCCCCACCCCCGCATCACCGCTATCCCTTGAAAGAGAGCGGAAAACGAACCTTAAGGCCTTTCCACACTTGGAAACATTGTTTGCAACCATAGTTTGCAAACAATTTTTTCCGTATATTGTTCCCATCCAGAATGGAAAACATTAAGTGTTTCTGTGTGTATATATATATATATATATATATATTTATAATGTATGTATATGTTTATATATACATATGTATACATGCATATATGTATATATACACATGTACAGTGATGCTCGAATCTCATGCAACATGATTCCATAAGATTTCGTTCAAAATTCACTAACTGGCAACATAGCAAGCTCCATATTTATCTATTATTTCAATGCGGAAACGCGATTATTGCATACAATATGGACATAATATGTTTCACAAGAGTGAAATCTGTCATATATGTCAAAACTGTAAGAAAATGTCACGTGTAGCAAATTTCAAGAAAAAAATTACTCTTCGAAACATTTTCAAAACTTTCGTTCACACACCGCTGAAGCATTTGACCAAAATGAAGTCGTCATCAAGCATCAGTTCAAATGTTAAATAAAAAAAAAAACGAAAAACAAATGGTCATAACATTCATAATGCTTCCAAAGTCAACATAAAATTTAAAATAGTCCTATTAGATTGCTTTTACATCTCAATGCTGAAAAATATGTAAATATGTATATACAAAAGTAGAATGCGCCCACCAATATCAACATGTGAGCGGAGCGTTTGTGACGTATCATTTGTGTCGGTGCAACAACCACCACCCGGTGTAACATAGTAGGTCTACACTGAGTAGCGACAATGAAATTATCTTGAAGACACTTATTTTATATGTGTTACAGGAATATTTGGATTTTCATACAGAATTGATTGCTATAATTCTTAAATATTTAAAAAATTATGGCATACAAGTAAATATTCGCCCATGCAATTATTCTTTTGTCAAAGCCAAGATATTATTCTTAGGCCTAGGTGTTAGATTTCTTTACTTGACAATTAAAAGTCACATCTCTCTATTAAAAATTTCTACACATTCTTGTTCTTCAAGTTACCTTATGAAAGGATAAATTATACACCAAAAGCGAGGAGAAGGACTTTTAAGAAAATAATATTTTAAACCAGTTGAAAAAACAAGTGTTCCATACGCCTTGATAGTTAATTAATTTCTTTTGATATTTCGATTAATAGTCATCTCCATATAATCAAAATCATCATCTTATATTTCTCAAAGAACAGGTAATCTCTACAAATAAAAACATTAGTAACATTATATCTCATAAGGCTTAGATTATTCTTTTAGGCCTATAATTCATTTTGCAACATATAGGCAGCGTAAACGCAGCCTAAAACTTCAACATTCAAAGAAAATTGGTTGTAATTCATATTCCCGTTGTATTCGTCAAAAAACAGATAATCTCTACAAATAAATTCATTAATAATAAACAGAGTTATATCTCAGAAGGCTTGATTTATTTTTTTAGGCCTATAAAACATTTTGCAACATACAGGCAGCTTAAACACAGCCGAAAGCTTCAACATTCAAAGAAAACTTGTTTTAATTCATATTCCTACGTTGAATATGTTGTTATGACTGTTGAGCTTATTAGGTCTACTGTCAATGCAGCAGGCGTAGTTATGTTGACCATTCCGAGGAGCATGTAAAGTGTGCTTTCATTGATGGCACAGCTAACCTTATCACACCGCATTTTGAACTTAGCAGCGTAAAAAAAGAAAATCAGTTCAAATCACACAGATTACGAATGATACCAATGCATAAAAGGGATCATATTTATATAACCATAAGGAAAATAGGGCTAGCTGTGAATTTACAAACTTTTCGACATGTATGACATTAGAAAAAAAAGTATAACGCTACTTGGCAACATCACGTTGAGTCTGAGAATCTGGACGATACAAAAAGAATCATGTCGCATGAGATTTGAGCACCACTGTACATTGCATGTATATGTTTATATATATAAAGTATATATGTATGTATGTGTATGTGTATATACAGGGTGCAGCACGAGTTTACGCAAATATTGTGGGAAATGAAAGAAAAAGTTATTCTAAGCAGAAAATCTTTCGAGAACATATTTAGGCTTCGTTGGTGAGAGAAATTTTTGAAATAACCACTATCTCTATCTATCGCTGCTTTCATGCGATAGAGGGTGGTGAAGGGAGGTCGGTGCATCCTGGGATGTTTGGGGGTCGGGGGTTAGGGGGAAGATGGAGGGAATAGGCCGATGTGGATAAATTACCTCCCAATCAAATGCATGATTTAGAAATGAAGAAGAAAAATGCATGCATCATTGAATCCGTATTCCTCCCTATAAATGGCATTTATCAGACGCCGATAAAGAAAAGGCTGTCCCTAATACCCCGTCATGGTATGGTTTTTAATTCCTCCTTCTTCTACGTGGCAAGAAATCCTCTTGGACAGTTTCATAGAAGTGATACCAACGTAAGAGCCGCGGGACATCCACGAACGGGGCATAAGAATGGGTAGACTACATTCAACTGTTTCAAGAGGTCTCTTACTGGGGGGGGGGGGGGGGGGGGGGGGTTCTTCTTCATAATAAGGTCCCGGGTACGTCGATTTTGGTAATAAATTACGAGTTCGAACTCTTTGTCGGTTTCGGTAGGGGTCACGCTTCCTCTGATGATTTTTTTCAATGCATCTTCGTCCTGACGGTGACGTACATGCATTCTAGTTTTGTAATGCTAAGGTCACACATTCACGTACCAACGCACGCACGCCCACGCATGAGCGGAAATTGGTAGTTGGCAATAGCTTATGTCAGTAAACCGTAAATGTTCCGTAAAACATACGTAAAATCGTGGACGTACGATGACGGGTCGGCCGGGTGCTGTGCACCACCCAGGGGAGCGGCGTAGCCCACTCCATTTTTGAAATGTTCAAAACAAGTCGTGGGTGGTCACGCCAAATGTCACCTGACGTGGCTCCAGGCGTTGCACGTGGGACCCACGGTGACTGCAACGGGGTAAGCGCTGGGCTCAACGGCATTGTTCGCCACCGCGGTTTTCTTCTCGCCACGAAGAACGTGGGCCTCCTCATTGCATGGTAACTTACGGGGAAACCGACTCATACGTTCACAACCCTGTACGACGTGGCGACGGTGTAGCGCGGTATAAAAAAGGTCAGGTCAGCGCCTTCAGATCAGCAGTGCCATATAAGACATACAAAACTATCTCAATGCAATAAAACATTTTAAATAAAGAGATTTTTTGTATTCACTTTGAAAGTAGCAAACAAACATCAGTCTAGACATATGAAATGGAAAAACAAACTCACGACAAAATAATATATGACCAAAATATACACATAAGACAAAAGCAAAATTTTTCAACACAAACTACAAAACTACATCTGAGAAAAGAAGGAACTCGAATACTTGGTGCTTTTACATCTCTCTCTCTCTCTCTCTCTCTCTCTCTCTCTCTCTCTCTCTCTCTCTGTTGCCACTCTCTCTCTTCCATCCTCGAGCTTCGTCGAGAACTTATAGTGAATATAATGTATATATTTCATATTTTAAATGATAAGTGTCTTTTTAAGTATATATTTATATTTTATATGTTAAGTATTTTTTAAGTATCTTTATAATTCTGGTTATTTTAGATCTGGTACTCATTGAAGTCTCTCTCTCTCTCTCTCTCTCTCTCTCTCTCTCTCTCTCTCTCTCTCTCTCTCTCTGTTTTTCTGTTATTTTCTATTTTTCAGTTAATTTTCTTTCCATTGTGTAGTTTTTGAGTTGAAATAGCTTCATATTTGACTTAAAGTGTAATTGATGTGTGTTTTGGTGCACCTTAAGTGCTCTAGGGTTAGTCTGGGGCTCTTGTAATGCATTTTTATTTTATCCGTTTTGTGTGGCGCGAATGAGTCTAGTTTCAACAGTTGTTATCTAAGTTCCTAAGGCTGCTGTTTTGTTTAAACACTGATAATTTTTTTTTCAGTTTTTAGAGTTCCTTCCCAATTCCCAACAGATGGCAGCGTTATTAGTCTCCTCGTAAGTGTCACAGCAGCGTCTCTAAATTCCTTCCCATCACCTCCAGCCGGTGCCAGGAAAACTGACTTCTGAGCAGGAGGAAATATTGCTGCCAGTTTTTCTGTGTAGTTGGTGGTGTGTTCAAGTGTTCAGTCTAAAGAGGTGGGAGGTGAGAGAATAGGGTCTTAAGAATTTTATTGTTATAGGTAACTTCATGTTAAATATGTCAATTAAGAAGTATTTTGAAGTATTTTTTGTGATGGCTTTGGTTTTTATTCAAAATTTTTTTGATCTCTTGTGTGCATGTTAGATGATATTGGAAAGGCAATCCAACTTTACTGAGACAGTTAGATAGATATTTTACGGAGCTTTTTATGACCGATGTGCATTAACGTTTAAATTAAAATAGCTCGTTTTAAGTTGTCAATTCAAGTTTTTAGTGTCAAGGGTATGATGTCAGGTGAAGGTATCTTGTTTTTTTTGTAGTTTTACTTTTGACCATTTTAACTTCAATGGTTTCATGTAATGATGGATTTGGTCATGAAACATAAATTGAAAGCTAAAGTGAGGTGTTCAAAAGCGTAGTATTGAAAACTATTTGGACGATATTATGGTATTTACTTTGCTGTAGATATAAACGCTGTTTATTTCTAGAATTTAAGAAATTTCTGAAACTTCTATTGGTTCATATTAGTTTTAATTTTAAGTTTATAGTTAATGTATTTTATAGTTTACTTCAGACACTTACTTTCTTTCCATGTACAATGGTAGGAAAAGATTTTATGCTCCAATCGGGTGTAAATAAGATTTATATTTAACTAAATGCTATATAACTAGGTATTTAATACTTTTATTTCTTAATTATTTTAAGACTATAGATTTTAATCTAGTAGTCTGAATTCAGATTTCAATGGTTAATTTAAATGTTTTGTTAAATATGAATGAGTAGTTTTTAAACTATACTTTAAGGTTTTAATCAATGGTTTTAATCAGTAGTTTTAATCAAATGTGTAAGACAGCCTCGCACTCCTTAATGAGTGAAAACGTTTTTTTTTTTTTTTTTTTTTTTTTTTTTTTTTTTTTAGGTTGACTCTCTGGGTCAGTTCTGGAAACTTTTATAAATTAGAGCGATGACAATTTTAGAAACCTAAGCTCAGTTAAAAAGTAAGTTCAGTTAAGTGTAGGTATGTTAACATTACTGCATTTTTAATATTTTAACTTTATTTCCAAAGGCTTGTTGTTTTAAGAATGGGACTAGGCTGTGTTAAAAGTAGTGTTAAAGAAACTTGTCTAATATAAGCTGTTAGTAAGCTGTTATTTTCAATGGAAAGTTGAAAAGTGATTGACATTGCTGTTTCTTTCACTGACGGATCAGTTTTTCCAGATCAATTTAGCATTTGCATAATTATGGGAGAGCTGTGAATGTTTAAACTGAGTTTTAAGTTACTGAATGTCGCATTTTTTTTTTCTGAACGTTAGTTTTAGACCTACTGACCACTTTTTTTATTCAGGACTTTTTTTCTGAACGCTGAGTTTTAGACCTAATGTAATATTTCGGTGGCTTTTCCCGAATGCTGAGTTTTAGACCAAATATAAATTAAAGAATTTTAGATGTAAGACAATGAAAATATTTACTTTTCAGGAAGTGTAATTCGATGTGACAGCTTAGTTCTGAGCGCTGCAATACTGAAGACGTTTGATAACTATTCCAGGAACTTTAATTCTGGCCATGAAGGATAATTCTTCAGAATTTCTACTACTTGGAATTTGTGACAGCTTATAAAGGCTCGTGTGCGTAGTGCTGACGAAGATTTAATTGTTCATCTTGCAACGGATCTACTTCAAAAAAGGTTCACTGGATTTTAATTCACTATATACTGTCCTTGAGGCATAAGAACTTCTCTTGTGGAAATTTTAGTTACGCATTTGCACTGAATGCTCCAGCTTCAGTTAAAAATTACTGTAACAATTTTTTTTTTCTTTACAAACTTTGGTTTATAGTAAACCAGTATTACTTGTATTGGTTAGCATCTTATGAGTGTATTATTTTAAGTTTATTTTAACTTGTTTCTTATAGATTTTGTATTTCTTAGCATCCTATAAATGTATCTCATTTGCTAAAGTTTTTAAATTTATGTACTTTGAAAACCACAGAATTTGTCAAACCAGAATTTTTCAAAGAAATCTGGCGTGCAAAATGCTGTTTTAAACTTAAAATATTTTCATAGTAAAATTCAGTTGACTATGAATTATGTAATTTTCTGGTTCTGACTGAAGACTGTCGCGAATTGACTGAAGATTGACTATTGTATTTTCTATGTAAAGAATTTTATAAACTAATAACAGAATACTTTCCAACCAATCGTTTAGTTGCGTTATTTTAATGGCACTTAGTACATTACCTTAAGATTTAATAAAATTTGTCTTCAGTTTTATCAATGGAGTGTGAAAAATATCTAAACTAGTGTGATTAAACGTGAGTTGAGGAGAGAATTAAGACTGCCTATTTTAAGCATCAATATTCTAAATAGTTCCAGAGGGAATGTATTAAAGTAAATCAAAGGTCTGTCAAAAGGCAGAAAGCCAAAAGATCTATACCTATGCAGAAACTGATGGAGATCTAGGCAATACTTTGAAATAATCTTAGTTATTAACAGTTTACATTTGTAGCTTGGCAGTGCTAGATAGTAGCACCTTGCCTTACGGGTGACAGATAACCCTTTAAACTTTTAGTTTAAAACTACAGTAATGTATGAAAGATGATTGTAAATACGTATTAGAGCTAGTGAAAATAGATACGCTAATTTACTGTTACATTTTCAGCCTTAAGTTTCACTGTTCTAATAATTATCTAATCATTAGCTTGTCACTGGTCTAGTTGGTCTTCGTGAACGTAGCTGTGTATGTTAAGTGTTTGAATTTGTGGAAAGCAATGTTATGGCATATATACTTCTTTCTAGAACTTAGTGTGCCAATGCTATTATTAAGGCTGATGCACATGATCCTATTTAATGAAGACTAGAATGGACGTGGATTGCCAGGGACTCTTAATAAAGATATCTAACATTTTTGAGTTACATTGGTGTTGTCTCGAGGAAAACCTCTCCCGCGGAATTCTTCCTTTAAACTGAACCAGAAAAAAGTTCCTATTCAATGTATCTCCAAAAGGACAATTTCGATTAGAATTCAAAGGCGACGCAACGTTTACTGCGAATCCCAACTTTTTAGACTTAGAAACGAGAGAAAATTTCAGCCTTCTCTACGTCATTTGCTAATTTTTGGATCGAAATGACTGTATTCGTTATGGGAATCTGTCTTTAATGCATTCATTCTTTTAAAGGTCTTTCATCCTTTGCCAGTAATTGCATGTTAAACCCTCCATGAATATTGGTAATCCTGCCTACTCTCTGGACAAGAGGAACAGCCATTGTATACCGCTACTACAACGAAGAACTTGGCCCCCTTGTTGAAAACTGTTCACATTCTTCAAAAGTGCCCTTATCAAGTTTTAGATACACAACTTTTTTAACAGTAATCATATCTATCTATGCAGGATTTATACGTGGTCTTACTAAAACAAGATATGATAGTTTCGTCTTCAAACAACCAAACGGCATCCAAGGATTCTCACAGCACTCCATAGTCTTCAGCGAACGTACATAATCTCGAGAAAGCATTACTTGATAAAACGATATTTTGTATTTGGTCTTACTAACACGTAGTGCCCTATATTAACTATTAATAACAAGCAGAAATCTTTATTATATTGCTAGTAACGCTTTTCGTCATAAATATCTTTATCATCAGAGTGATTTTATTTGATTTATATTTCGGCGCGAGGCAGACTGGATTACTACAGTTATCATTTAAAGTTTTATACATTTTCTATGAAAGTAAAATAGTTTTATTCATAGAAAATGGTATTTTGGTATTTTTGGGAACTATAAAAATTCTCTCTCTCTCTCTCTCTCTCTCTCTCTCTCTCTCTCTCTCTCTCTCTCTCTCTCTCTCTCTCTCTCTCTCTCTCTCTCTCTCTCGTATGTTCCATAGGCACGAATTTGTCCCGAAGTTGTAACATGAAACTTAAAGGATTCTCTCTCTCTCTCTCTCTTTCCTTCTCTCCTCTCTCCCTCTCCTCTCTCGCTCTCTCTCTCTCTCTCTGTATGTTCCATAGGCATTCTCGAATGTCTACGTATGTTCCATAGGCATGAATTTGTCCCGAAGGTGTAACATGAAACTTAGACTGATTCCAAATTCTGTTTCGACGTCAACAGGAACCACAGATTTCAAGTTCAAGTTCTCAAAAAATATTGAGGAGATCGATCGAAAGCGAAAGAAGTAACATAAGGTAATAAAAGGGGAAATACAGAAATAGAAGATCAGTCATTAGCAAAATTGGTAAATTGGCATAAATGAAAAAATAAATACTTTGTAAGATTTTCGTCCTGGAGCTAAATGAATAATGAGTACTTTGTAAGATTTTCGCTGGGAGGACAACGAGAAGACTGGAGATCATTTCTTCTTTTTATTGACAACTACGTTTCGGAAATCCTTTCCTATCTTCAGGGCTATAAATAGAATTAATTTTTACAATATTAAAAAGTATGTTAAAATAACCTAATAATTATAAGAAATATAGTTTGTCATTAAGCTAAAAGAAAAAGAAAAACTGCACAGTAACTTTAGGCTAAAAGTAAATTAAAACACTGAATAACTTAGTAAAATAACACATCCAAAAGTAAAACAAAAAATAAAAATGGAAAAAATAAACAAAGACAGCATTCTGTCACACTGTTAAGAGGTTTGGTTGTTAACTGATGGAAAATAGCTTAGTCAAAAAGCGATGTTAGAGGAATCAAAAGCAAGGGGGAGAGAGAGAGAATGTGAGTAATAGGCAGTTAAGCAATATGTAACCGTGTGGAGGTAGTTTGGTTGTTTAAGGTAGGAGACAGTTTCTTGATGTAAAGAGATTCTAAAAGAAGGAGCGAAAGACAATCGGCAGTTTGACAGAGTATTTTGAAATTATTATACATAATGTAAGTTTTGCATGAATTTGAATGGTTCCTTATGGCCGAAAATTCTTTTGATTTTAACTGACACCTCTATGTGTAGTGCTGGGCCTTGTATAACGAGGCGCACTGTGGGGTTATTAAGACCTGCGATGTTATACGCAAGTGTCTGTTGGTATACTTCCCATCCTCGTCGGAGATTGGGACGATAAGTTCTAAGTCAGTATCTTCTTTGGGTATAAAGACGGAGATGTTTCAAACTCAAGATGATAAACTTAACAATATATTTGCGAAACTACATCTCTTGAGTAGAGGTAAGAAGGCGGTTAAGAGAACTTGATTCTAGGAGGGGAAGTAGAGTTCTGAGTTACAATGGATTTACAAAATCATAGGAGAACAAAGCTTAGCTCAGCATACTAACATACAGACAGACGAACATGTGAGAGGAAGTCACGTAGATGTCTGTGGGTTATAGGTTAATAGGTTCTCAGGCGAAAGCACTGTGACCTGTTTGACACAACAATGGATTTGATTACCACAGGCAAATGCAAACCAGGGCGTCTCTGATACAACACGCCAAGGCCTTGCTTGCATTCTGTTTATCAATCTTTATCACACTCCTTGCTATCTCAACAGTGACCTCTTGGGTCATTGGATTATATATATATATGGAATATATATATATTTTAAAATGTAACCCTTACATATGGGAATCGATGCGGACTTTCGGTAAGCATCGGGTAGATCGGACGTAATTTCCAAAATAACATTTTGGACAAATATACTCATACATAATGAAAGAACGCATCAACTCCGGAAGGGTGTCTTTGAATTTAAATAGTCTGCCTATTGTTAAAATGTTGTTGAACCCAAATTTGAAATGGACATAGGGGTACAAAGTGCTTAGCTCTGTTCAGTTCAAATCTAAATCTATCATTAGACTGAAGAACTCTGTGTCCTCGTCTTCACGTATATTGTACAATACTGTATCCCTACTTGATGGTTTATACGATAGGTCTGTTCTAAATATAAACATTATGACATTTTCCTCAAATATAACGGAAGTTCACAAACATAAGCTTTTAAAATTAGGTATTAACAAGCCAAAATTCCTTTCTCCAAAATATGTTGTTTTTAACTACTCTGATTACGTGCTTTCAAAAAAGGAAGAATTCATGCTTTATTTAGCTTGACTTCTGGCCTACCAAATTTCAAGCCTAATTTCTATCAGTTTTTCCTACCCTTTGAACGTCTTTTTCATTGCATCCGTTATCTTCCTGCACATACAAATTTAAAGGCAGCCAGCAGACGATTCAGAGTATATCACACAAAGTATTTCGTCGTCGACAACCACTAACTGGTTTCCATTCTTTAAACAAGGAGACTTTATAATACTTAGGAAAACTTTCTAGGAATAATATTATAGTTTGTAGGCCAGACAAGGGCAGGGGGGTTGTTATTCTTAACCGTTGTGACTATATCCAAAAAATGAAACATGTTTTATCAGACTCTAGTAAGTTTGTTGAAGTAGGTGAACCTCAGTAAAACCTAATCTTTAAAGCAGAAGATAAAATAAACCGTACATTGAAGCAGTTGAAAGAGAAGGGTATGTTATCATGAACAGTCATATCAGTCACTGTATAGTTCTGGTTCAGCTTTCAGTGTTTTATATGGTCTTCCAAAGGTCCATAAGCCTAATATACCACTCAGACCGATTTTAGCGGCTCATAATTCATAATTACCCCATAGCCAAATTCCTAGTTCCTCTCCTTAGTAACCTTACAAACAACCAGTTTACACTTCAGAAATCCGCCAAATTCATTCCTGAAATTCTTGAACAAGACAGTAGTGCGTTCATGGTCAGTTTCGATGTTGAGTCGTTGTTTACAAATGTGCCCCTTAAGGAAACAACAGAACTTATACTTAAGAAGCTTTTCCCTACAGAAACTGCTGTATTCAATGGTTTTGATTTAAATAGTTTTAGAAGCCTACTAGAGCTTCAGTGATTGATACACACTTTGTCTTTAACAAAAAGTTGTATAAACAGGTTGATGGTATGGCAATGGGGTCACCACTGGGTCCTACATTCGCCAATATATTTATGTGCCACCTAGAAGAACTGTTTCTTAGACAATGTCCAGAGTTATTTCGGCCTATTTTTTTTTTATAGAAGATTCGTAGATGACACGCTTTTATTGTTTAAAGAAAAATCCCATGCTGATATGTTTTTAGAGTTTGTCAACACTTTTCATCAAAATATTATGTTTACAATGGAAGTGGAATCAAATAATCATCTACCTTTCTTGGACATAAATATTTCACGTTTTAAAGGGAGATTTCTCACAGGTATTTTTTGGGCAAAAAGACGTTACAACCTGGTTTTGGGTCTTAACTTTTTTAGTAACTGCTCATTGACATTTAAGCTGAATTCGGCAAAGACACTTTCATTCAGAGCCTATTCCCTGTGTTCAGATTGGAATAGTTTTCATAATGAAATAGCCTTTCTTAAAGTATTTTTTAAGAATAACTGTTATCCTTCTGACCTCTTTGACAGAATTGTAAAAAAGTTTTTAAACAATATATATCAGCCCAGTTTATTGTGTCCTCAAGTTCCGAGGAAATTAATGTATTTTTCATTGCCATTTGTAAAAAATACAGCCTTTAGACGTGAAATGACTACAGCGCTAAGCACTTTGTACCCCTATGTCCATTTCAAATTTGTGTTCAACAACCCTTTAACAATAGGCAGACTTTCTAAATTCAAAGACACCCTTCCGGAGTTGATGCGTTCTTTCGTTGTGTATGAGTATACATGTCCAAAATGTAATTTTGGAAATTACGTCGGATCTACCCGACGCTTACTGAAGTCCGCATCGATTCCCATAGAGGTGTCAGTTATCGCACTGGCTGCATTTTGAAATCAAAAGAATTTTCGGCCATAAGGAACCATTCAAATTCATGCAAAACTGACGTTATGTATAATAATTTCAGAATACTCTCAAACTGCTGATTGTCTTTCGCTCCTTCTTTTAGAATCTTTTTACATCAAGAAACTGTCTCCTACCTTAAACAACCAAACTACCTCCGCACCGTTACATATTGCTTTACTGCCTATTACTCACATTCTCTCTCTCTCTCCCCCTTGTTTTTGATTCCTCCAACATCGCCTTTGGACTATGCTATTTTCCATCGGCATTTTCCATCAGTTAACAACCAAACCTCTCAACAGTGTTATTTTACTAAGTTATTCAGTATTTTAATTTACTTTTAGCTTAAAGTCACTTTGTAGTTTTTCTTTTTCTTTTACCTTAATGACAAACTATATTTCTTATAATTATTAGGTTATTTTAGTATACTTTTTAATATTGTAAAAATTAATTCTATTTATAGCCCTGAAGATGGGAAAGGATTCCGAAACGTAGTTGTCAATAAAATGAAATGAGCTCCAGTCTTCTCGTTGTCCTCTTCATTATTACAATTAAGCTCACCAGGTAGCAAAAATCTTACAAGTTATATATATATATATATATCTATATATTATATATACATATATATATATATATATATATACATATATATATATATATACAAATATATATATATATACATATATATATATATATATATATATATATATATATATACATGTATATATATATATATATCTAATATATATATATATATCTATATATATATATTATATACTAATATATACACACACACCACACACACAACACACACATATATATATATATATATATATATATATATATATATATATATATATATATATATATATATATAAGCGAATACCACAGGTATTTAATGAAGTCACGTACACCTACTGTGATTTTTAAGCGCGCGCGCACACACTCTCACACACACACACACACACACACACATATATATAAGCTGTAGAAAATATAAACTACGTCTACGGGACAGAGAGAGAGAGAGAACGAAGGTCAGCCGCTTATCATTATCCCTTTCTATGAAGTTACTGAACAACCCGATCGAGAAATCTTATTGAGGGACTTATCAGGGGGAGGGACGATGGGATTATATATACACAAAAGAGTGGAGAGGTTCTCTCTCTCTCTCTCTCTCTGACACTGGCGCCTCCTATGGTAGCGTAAGTACAATTACATCCGTCTGCCTAACTGAGTCAAGTCACGAATGAGGAGGAAGTTCGTCGTTCGCCGCGGGTGGCATTTGAGAGGCCGCAGAGAAAGACACGAAGAGAGAGAGTTCCAATCACCAAATATCTAATTTTAAAAAGGGAGGACTTCGAACGAGTCATCATCACCTCATCGGAGTTGAAACCTAAACAAAGACATTCATATGATACTCTCTCACTCTTCCAACCTCACTATGAGGAGGAGGAATTTTTATTTTTATTATCATTATTACTTTTCAGACTGCCCGTGGATGTTATCATTCGAAATTTCTGGGTTAAGGTAGGACGGAGTAGATGTAAGTACACACATGCGCTCACACTCTGACACAAACACCCACGCGGAATACATGCATCCACACACAAACACACACACTCAAATAAATATATATATATATATATATATATATATATATATATATATATATATATATATATCTATATATATATAGATATATATATATATCTATCATATATATACTATATATATATATATATAGATAGATATATAAATCTGTGATATTGTAAAAATTTTGCTAAAGAAAGAGTGACTGTTTTTAATTTATCAAAACATGTGTTATCTAAACGTGAAGAGTTCCTTTTATCTCTCGGGTTGGAGTTTTGCCTACCTAATTTCAGACCTAATTATATCAAGTTTTTTCTCCCCATAGAGTCGATTTTCCACAGGCTGACAGCATTACCGTTTAACGTAAACAAAAGCGACTTCAGAAACAACTCTTCGAACTGTCCCAGGGTGCATTTAGAAAGTTGAAAACGCGCTGGACTCCATTCTTTAAAAAGGAAGATCATCACATCCTTAAACAGCTGGCAAGTAGAAAGGATCTAGTTATTACCAGACCCGACAAAGGGAAGGGAACTGTTTTGTTAGATGCAACCGACTATAAAGAAAAAATGTTGACTATCTTAAGAGACCAAGGTAAGTTCACTGAAATTGGAGCACCCGATTTTTACAATATCACAGTAACTGAAGACAAAATAAACAGATTTTTACGTCTTCTAAAGAAAGAGAAAATCATAGATGATAACATATACCAGGACTTGTTTGTCACTGGATCATCCTTTGGAGTTTTATATGGTCTCCCAAAAATACACAAGCCTAATACACCAATGAGACCAATGTTGGCATCATATAATACACCTAATTATAAGCTTAGCTAAATATTTGGTACCTTTTTTTAGAACCGCTGACCAAAAATGATTTTACTTTCAGTAACTCTTACTGTTTTAAGGATAAAGTTTTATTACAGGACGCTGATTTGAAAATGGCCAGTTTAGATGTTGAATCTCTATTTACTAATGTCCCTGTGGAAGAAAACTATCGATATTATCTTAAACAAACTTTTTCCTGAGCCAGATTCTGTTTTTAATAATTTCAATCGTTCGTTTTTTAAAAAACCCTTTTAGAACTAGCAGTGCGGGACACTGCCTTTGTTTTTGACGGCAAACTTTATAAGCAAACAGACGGTGTAGCCATGGGCTCTCCCTTGGGTCCCACTTTTGCCAACATCTTCATGTGCTCGCTGGAAGAACGCATGTTAGATGACTGCCCACTCAGGTTCCACCCACTCTTTTATGGTAGGTATATTGATGACACTTCGCCTTATTTAAAAAGATGACTGTGATATTGACTCCTTTTTAGCATATGTTAATACTAAACATAGTAACATTCATTTTACGTGGAAAAAGAGGTGAACGATCAATTACCTTTCTTAGACGTTCTTGTCACTAGGGATAATGGCTCTTTTAGTACATCTGTTTTTAGAAAGAAAACTTTTACTGGTCTAGGATCCAATTACTATAGTTCTTGTTTTTTATGATTTTAAACTAAACTCTATTTTTACTCTCCTCCACAGGGCATTTTTTGTATTACATCGAACTGGCAATCCTTCCACCAAGAAATTAGTTTCCTTTCGGATATTTTAGGGATAATTGCTTCCCACAGACTTTGTTTTATAAAAAGCTCCGTTTGTTTCTTAACAAACAATTCGCTAATGTCGCCAAACCATGTACAGTACCAAAATTAGCTTTTTATGCCAATTCCCGTTCTTACATGATGACTCCTTCGGAAAAAGTTTGCACAAATTATTCATAAACATTATGGTGCCATTAATCTAAAATTAATTCCAATAAACCCGCTAACTAATCGGTTCCTTTTTCAGATATAAAGATCGATTGGACCCTCTCTTGACCTCCAACGTGTGGTTCTATAAGTATAATTGCCCTAAGTGTAACTCTGGGACATATGTCGGATCCACGAGGAGGTTACTGCGGGTCAGAATCGACTCTCATCGGGGATTAAGTTTCCGTACTGGCTGTAGGCTCTCCAATCCCGAACACTCTAATATAAGAAACCATTCGAAAAAATTGTAAAATATATATAGAAAGAAGTCATTTCCAAGTCATAGGCCAAGCGAACAATGCATATGAACTGCCTATCCTGGAGTCATTATTTATTAAACAACTGGTTCCCCAGTTAAATACCCAGACCTCCTCCACACAACTGTACCTGAGCTAACTTTTATTTGTTCTGTCATTCTGTCTCTTGCCTTCTCGGCACAAGGTTGGTTAGCGGTCTTTGGTCTTTTTATTTTTATTTTTTATTTTTTTTTTTTTTTTTTTTTTTTTTTTTTTTCGTTCTGTATGTTTTTTTTAATTGTTGTAATTTACAAATGTTGAATTTTAGAGTAATTTTTAAAGTAATTTTTAAGTAATTTTAAATTAATTTATTTATTGTTTAACAGATTCCCTGAAGATGTAATAATGATATTACGAACGTAGGAAAATAAAGAATTGTAATGAATTGCAACGTTTCTAATAGTCCACCTTCATGCTGATATATATATTATATATATTCTATATATATATACATATATATATATCTATCTATCTATCTATATATATATATATGATAGATAGATAGATTAGACTAGATATATATATATATATATATATCCATATATTTATATATATATATATATATATATATATATATATTAGATGTAGGAATACAACCGAAGTCTGTCTATGAATATGTAGGAAAAATTAGATAGGTAAATCCACTGGTAGAAATATGTAGAGTGAGGATAGAGTAATGAAAGAATCTAGCAGGAGAGGTAGAAAAGGGAGTAGAGGTGTGGTAGGAACACATTGCAGTAACAGCAGTTTGGAAAAACGAGACAAAACATAGGCAGCAGCTTGCCAAAACAGTCGGTTGCAAACTCCAGTGGAAAATCTGAACTTTGACACCTTCAGTGGGTGGTTACGATAGATTAGGATAACCAATAAGACTAATCAAGGGGTGGCACCGGAAGTAAGGAAAGCCACTCAAGAAGTAGTAGGATGAGTCTTAGTAGAAGTTAAGGAGGAGCCTAATTTTAGAAGTTAGGTTGAGACTTCATTTGAGGTCTCAGAGAAGTTCAGTTAGGAACTAACCTCTGGACGCAAACCATGTGTCGGTTTACTCTGTGCCCTGTGTAGTGTTGTGTAGTCTGTACCATGTTGAACTAGTACTCTTAATAATAAGTAAGATAAACTAAGTGGTGTTTAACTTGCCAAGAATCTAAGGATAAGTATCCATGCAAAACCCTCCTGAGAGACTGGATAAATGAAAGAATGAATTAATATAATTTCAGAATCTGCAAGACGTCCAGACCGTAAGTAATCTCAATATATAACAATAAGTTCCTAAGAAAAGAAAAACTCAACAACAAAGCTATATTGATGAAGATTGCCCCATATAACAAACTACAAGAGAAACAAATACAAACCAAATTACCAAAGAAAAGACTGACTAATAAGTAAGTGGAAAGAAAGAGAATAAAAAAGGAAACCTGTAAGTACACATAAACACAACATATATATATATATATATATATATATATATATATATATATATATATATATATATTTATTTATATATATATATATATATATTATATATATATATATATATATATATAATATATATATATATATATATTTGTGTGTATTATGTATGTATATTGCTAACTGGAGCCATGGATTTGGTATACATACAAAAATTGAACAACAAATAACCCATTAATATCAAATTCTTAGATTAGTTTTGTTTTGACCAAATATTTAAAGCTACTGAACGTTATGTTGATACAAAGTAAAGTGCGTGATTGGCCAAAATGTTCGATATAATTGTACGATGTGCCCTTTTATATACATTTATTATTTACTCTAGTATATGTATAATTACATTTCATTAAATAAGTGCTATTTTCTGAGAATGTATGATAAGTGCAAAAACGAGATTGGGATGTTTTGTGTCAAGTTCATTGTTATGTTTCGTTTTAACGAGCTTCATTTAAAAAAAAAATATGTTGTATGTATTTTCTTAAATAATTTCTCTCTCTCTCTCTCTCTCTCTCTCTCTCTCTCTCTCTCTCTGTAATATTTCATTATTCTCTCTCTCTCTCGGACATTTCATTGTAGCATGGTAAAATTCTTTCTCTCTCTCTCTCTCTCTCGGGCATTTCCTTGTAGCATGGTAAAATTCTCTCTCTCTCTCTCTCTCTCTCTCTCTCTCTCTCCCTCTCGAACATTTCATTGTATCACGGTAGAATTCTCTCTCTCTCTCGTAATATTTCCTTATTGTATGTTAAGACTCTCTCTCACTCATAATGTTTCATTGTAGTGTGGTAAAATTCTCTATTTCTCTCTCTAGCACTCTGTAGCGTGGTAAAGTTCTCTCTCTCTCTCACATTTCATTGTAGCGTGGCAAAATTCTCGCTCTCTCTTGAATATTTCAATGTAGCATAATAAAATTCTCTCTCACTCTCCACATAACATTTCATTGTAATATGCATTTCTCCCGCCCCTATTAATTCTGTGATATAGAAACTCTGTCCATGTTATTTGCACTCTGCCTGAGCACTTGGGAGCAAGCCACTTCTACTTTTTCTGTTTTCATGAAGTCCACATGTTTTTCTTTTGGAATTTCTCTCTCTTTCTCTCTCTCATGCAACATTTAACTGTAGGGTGATTAAGTCTCTCTCTCTCTCTCGTAATATTTCATTATTGTGTGTTAAAACTCTCTCTCTCTCTCTCGTAACATTTCATTGTAGCGTAAAATTCTCTCTCTCTCTCTCTCATAATGTTTCTTTGTAATGTGGTAAAAATCTCGAATTTTCTCTCTCCCACACACTCTTGTGTAACATTTCACTGTAACGTGGTAAAGTTCTCTCTCTCAAACCTTACTTATATACATAAAAGAAGGTTAAGGACTATCCCATAAAACTCGAGATTATCGATATTATCGATATGAGGTATTAGAGAAAAAGACCAGGAGTAAAAGTACTAGTAAATCATGTCATCAAAGAACTGCCCCTGTAGAAGGGCATGAATGGATGTATTTCATGACGTCACAGGTGTGACGTCATTATTCCGTTCCCTAGAGCCATATATAGTAAGGCCGTGACGTCATCGAAGAACTGCCCTGTAGAAGGAATGAATAGATATATTTGATGACGTCATAGGTGTGACGGTCATAGCTTTAGTGTATTAAAACAGTAGTACTAAATGTCGTCATCAAAGAACTGCCCCATGTAGGGCACCAATGAATATATTTTTGATGACTTCATTATTCCGTTCCTAAAGCCGTGTAGTTGTGACGTCATAGTTTGCTTTAGTGTATATATATATATATATATATATATATATATATATATATATCTATATATATATATACATGGGGGAAAAGACCCCCAGTATTCATAAGGTAAGCGTGGACACGAAACGGAAGGCAGACCCCCACCCCATTACATACACAGCCTCTCTCTCTCTCTCGGCAAGGAATCTCTTCCTTTCTCTCTCTCTCTCTCTAGCACCGACAATCTCTCTCTCTCTCTCTCTCTCCTCTTTCTCTCCATTCTAACAGGTAATGAAAATGAGAGAGTTGCATCATAACATAACGTTTATTTACAAGAATAACTAAATCAATTAACTAAGTAATCCAGTCTTACAGACTAACATTGTCAAGTCACCCAAAAGTCCACACCTCTCCCTGGGAACTCTGTCCCACCGAAATCCAGATCCGTCTGTTCAAAGATACAGAACACATCTCAGTAAGTACACACACAAGTTCAAAGACAAAGTTAATAAAATGGAACATCTTACAAGATATCAAACAAGCCATCCCCTTGGCTAAAGTAAAGGTAACACTTACCCATTCCCAACCGGAATATCACTCACTGATAAATAAAAACACTTTGGCATCTGCCATCATGGCTTCGCCTTCCTCCCCCGAATGTCTGTGCAAGTCTTCCCATAGACTTGGCTAGTGATACATTTTGAATAGAAGAGGCGCACACGCACATACGAACACACAGTTCGATAGCGCCTCACGGTTCTAGCTGCATCTAGTTTCACAAAGGCACTTTGAGAAGAGTTCATAAACTGTCGTACATTGACTTCCTGAATTAAGCACTTTTATCTCACGCCATCCCCTAGAAACTCATTGATCAGCTATTCTCAGGTCGTCACTCCTGCACTGTCCTCCACATTCCATAGGTTACAGAGAATGCACGAACAATATATTATTAATCAAAATCCCTATGTCTTACATATATATACATATATATATATATATATATATATATATATATATATATATATATATATATATATATATATATATATATATATATAGCAAAGTACATTAAAACTAAAACTATAGAGTAAAATTACTAAATGACGTCATCAAAGAACTGTCCATGTAGAAGGGCATGAGTGTTTGATAATACACTAATAATATATTCAAGGCAAAACAAATCTGTATCATAAAACTTACAGAATAATTGATAGCTAATAGTCATTTTAAATTGGCAAAAAATTGAAAAAACACTTTCTTGAAATACACTCTAGTTTAGAATATGAATCTTATGTAGAAAGAACCATGAATTTTGTTGTAGGCTGAGGTACCACATAACTATTGTTAAACTGGTAGGAAATGCAATGTAACAATAAACATGCCAAAACAATGATCTGCCTAGCAGCTGATAGATAAATTCAAATGCAAAATAAACTATGACATAATGAATTAACTAACAGCAGATGTTAGAGTGATAAGAAACCTTAGCAAGGCAACTGCGGATCCTGAAACCTGCTGAACATGAACTTATAAAAATTCTAGGTAAATGATCATCAGTTAAGAATGAGATGATATGACCTTTAGGTATAATAAAGTTTATACATCCTGAATAAAGCTAAGCTACCTGATATGTACATTAAACTTAGAAGAAATTAACGTGAAAAATATATCCTGAAATATTAAACCACTTGCAGGTTTCAATTATGAAATATATCTCCTGGACAACTGAACAATGCTCTTATGGAATAGACTTCTGAAGATGCTACTTAAAAATTAAAAGCAGCAAAGCTGAGCTCTACTCGACTTGGGATCAATAAGCTCTGTTATGACACTGATTAACTAAAAATTACTGGCAAATGGTATTGTTATGACCCTGATTAACTGAAACTTGCTGGCCAATAGGCATCATTATGACCCTGATTAACTGAAACTTGCTGGCCAATAGGCATCATTATGACCTAATTAACTGAAACTTCTGGCCCAATAAGGCAATCATTATGAAACCCTGATTAATTGAAATAATTGTGGCCAATAGGATCCAATTATGGAACCCGATTAACTGAAACTTGCTGGCCATAGCATCCCATAATTGAACCCTGAAATAACTGAAACTTGCTGGCCAATAGGATCATTATGCTTATTAACTGAAACTGCTGGCCAATAGGCTCATTATGACCCTGATTAAACTGAAACTTGCTGGCCAAATAGGCGATATTATGACCCTAATTAAACTAAAACTTACTGGCCAATGGCATCATTAGAACCCCTTGATTAATTGAAACTTGCTGGCCAATAGGCATCATTATGACCCTGATTAACTGAAACTTGCTGGCCAATAGGCATCATTATGACCCTGATTAACTGAAACTTGCTGGCCAATAGGCATCATTATGACCCTAATTAACTGAAACTTGCTGGCCAATAGGCATCATTATGACCCTGATTAACTGAAACTTGCTGGCCAATAGGCATCATTATGACCCTGATTAACTGAAACTTGCTGGTCAATAGGCATCATTATGACCCTGATTAACTAAAACTTGCTCTCAATAGGCATCATTATGACCCTGATTGACTGACAATTGTTGGTCAATAGGAATTATTATGACCCTGATTAACTAAAACTTGTTGGCCAATAGGCACTGTTATGAGCCTGTTTTTTTTTCTTTTATTACTGCCCATCTTCGACTCGCCAGGACTGACACTCACTCAGTTAAAACCTTCAGAAAAGTTCTCTCTCTCTCTCTCTCTCTCTCTCTCTCTCGTAGTAGTAGTAGTATAAACC
This sequence comes from Macrobrachium nipponense, assembly GCF_015104395.2. Taxonomy (NCBI): domain Eukaryota; kingdom Metazoa; phylum Arthropoda; class Malacostraca; order Decapoda; family Palaemonidae; genus Macrobrachium; species Macrobrachium nipponense. The sequence continues at coordinate 58,122,374 of NC_061102.1, read as the reverse complement.
TTCAGAAAAGTTCTCTCTCTCTCTCTCTCTCTCGTAGTTAAAATCTTCAGAAAAGTTCGTTCTCTCTCTCTCTCTCTCTCTCTCTCTTATACCTTCCAACTTTCCACTTCACGACCATATTTTCAGTTTTTCACACCATTATTTTTAAATGATTGTATTCACGATAATTTTTTCATTTCAAGTCATCTATTGTTACATAAGAGCTGCCTTATGAGCAAGAGCCCGTGTTGGCATAATTCCAGCTCAGACCTAAAACAAGTCAGACTCGTAGGCTGAATAAATATAAGACACACCTGGCATTTATTATTAAACATAAATCAGGTGATGAATTGAATGAGGTTTATAAGAATGTAATTCCGTGCAAATGCTAGAGTCGATACACCGTTTTTATAGACTTTATACTTAAAAAATAAATTAAGTTTCTCTGACTTCAGTTGTGTTTTTTATAATCTAAAGTGGCATTTCAAGTAAAATGTTTAGAACTCAGTCCCGTGCAAATTTCATTAACCTATTTTTGTCTCAAATTTCTTACTTTAAAATAAGCTCTCTATCTCTCTCTCTCTCTCTCTCTCTCTCTCTCTCTCTCTCTCTCTCTCTCTCTCTCTTGAATTATCGACAGATTAATGGGCTCATGTTTTAAATTATTCGACCAGATAAACGAATAACTCACCGATTATAAGTCCCCATTCCTGCCACGCAGTGAGGGTTCATCAGTATCCTATACCTGGCTCGTAGTCCCTGGTTCTGTGTCCACTGTTCCCGATTCCTGGTCCATGGTCCCTGGTTCATGGTCACTTGTTCCTGTTTCCTGGTCCATGGTTCATGGTTCCTGTTTCCTGGTCTTAGTTCATGATTCCTGGTCCATGGCCCCTGTTTCCTGGTCTTAGTTCATGATTCTTGGTCCATGGTTCCTGATCCCTGGTTCTTCTTGGTCTATGATCAAAGGTTCCTGAATTTCGGTCCCTAGTTGGTGGTTCCTGTTTCCTGGTCCATAGTCTCAGACTCCTGTTTCCTGGTCCCTAGTTTGTGGTTCCTAATCCCTGCTCCCTGGTTCTTGACTCCTGGTACCTAGTCCTCGTTTCTCGGTTCCTGGTTCTTATTTCTCGGCTCCTAGATTCTGGACCTTGTTTTTCGGCTCCTGGTTTCTGGTCCCTTTTTTCGGTTCGTGGTTCCTGGTCTATGGTTCCTGGTTCCTACAGGAGTTTCGATACTTCTATGAAGTCGTTTTGATACAAACCAAGTCTTCAGTTAAGCAAAAACTCAAATTTGATAGATAAGGGTTTCAAGCAAAGTCTTGTCTGTCAAAAAAAATCACATTAATACATTACAAATAATTAATAATCTATCAGAAACACTTCGATATAAATGTTCACATATGGATGAGTCGCCAAATAATATAATTCAAGTTATACAGTCAAGGGACAACGAAAATTATATGTTATATTGCAAAAAAAGGGACTGAGCTATTATTGACAATCATCCCATCATCGCTGATTTCAAAATGTCTTCTTTCATGACAAAACAGGAAAATGGTCTATCGTTCAGTAATGTCTACTGCAATTGACAATAATCATTATTACTACAGTTTCTACTATTAAATTCAGTCCTGAATGTATACCATAGTTCAGAATCTGCAAACAATTACATAGTCTGACAGAATGGCAAGCTGTGTCATTTCCTTCATAAAATACTACTGATATTTGTAATGTCAAGTGCGTCAAGATTCAGCAGCAATTATTTGAACTATCTAATTAATGCATTGGAGTGAAAATCTTTATATAATCATTAAAATTCTCAGTGGTTCTCAAACATTTTAGACCAATGCACCCTTTCACCATATGTCAGAATGTCATCCAAAGCCCCCCTTTTCCAAAATTAGCTGCCTCAAATAATATGCAACAAAATACGAACACAAACACACATGCCAGTGAAGAGAAAGCCCAACGTGACCTCTCGGTGACCTCTCATTTTGTGTATCCTAGAGTCAGTTTAAGCCTGCTAATCTGTGGTCACAATTCCACCCCCCTGAAACTCTGAAATTCGCTCTCCTCCCCTAGGGGGGGGGGGGGGATTTCCCCACTGGTTGAGAACCACTTATTTAGATGGGCAATCGGCAGAGTGAGGGAAACGAGCAGTTTTGACAAAGTCAGATTCACTCAATCTTGATACAAGTCTCCCTTGCCAAGTCTGGTAAAAAAAAAAATGTACAAACAAAGACTACATACGAGTTGGGTATTTGAGAAAATTAAGGTTTTTTTTATACCTCAATATCTATAGCTATTTATGTAAAATTCTGTCAGCATCACAATCATCACTCATATCCCTTATTTAAGCGTTGTTCCAGTTAAAACAAACCATGTTAGTGTGTTCTCTTACCAGACCTATTTCAAAATATTTCTCAATGTAGTGGAATCGCACTATAGCTATTCACCATCTAATAACAATATTACGAAATATTTATCTCGACTCAGCTCTGGTGTATTTACCAAAATTGAGCGGAACGCGTCCAAGATACTTTGATACTTGCGAGAGATTCGATGGAGGATGCCACTTCCTCCCAGAAGGAGGTTTCTTTAATCAATTTATTTTCGATGGCTAATACCTATAAATGCTGCAATGGTCTAATGACTTTTTACAGCAAATACCTTTTATGACCTGGACATAGCCATATGCTTGTAGTTCTTGTTTAAACTTCCATTTAGATTTAAGTCACAGAATATTCCCCTTTAACTGCTATCAAAAAGAGTTATTCCTGACTAAATACAGAGAATAATGTCACAGCATGTATCCCAGTTTTGCAGTCACAGAATATATACCAGTTTTGCATTTAATCATAGAATTTCAAACACACAATTCTGCAAGGTAATATGGTCGTTACTTCAAACCTAACTTGTTCGGGAACACACACAAGCACAAATAGTTTCTTATTTTCAGTGTTCTCAGTTAGCAACCCAACCCTGCAGGCTTAACGTTGATTGCTAGTTAATATAGTAATGCTTTGCTTAAAGCACGTGATATTCGTATATACAGTCAACAACACGGTGACACTCCTTTCAAACTGTCTAACTCATACTTTATAGCCTTTTTTTTTTCTTGGTAAACTCTTCGTACAATAGTATAAAAGCCACTATTTTCTTAATTAATTCACACCAAAGATGAAAAAAATAATAATTACATTCACCTTTATAGGTCACGAGTACCCTCGGTAATGATAACAAGGAAATATGGCAGATATCCAGTTGTTTAAAAGGCTTTCTTTTTATATTATATGAACACTTCGACACCAAATCTGCCATTACGAAAGGATATACAGTATTGATACAAAATTCCTTTGCTACCCTGAAATACGATGTAAATGATACTAAATAAGTCGAATTTTACGAAGTTTGCGCCGGAACCAATCACTTCCGGTTACCTGTCCAGTCACTAGGGAACTTCGGTGGTGAGCTTTGTTGGCCGCTGGACTTTTGTTAATCTTTTTTTTAATATATGAGCAAATACAATGAAAATGAAACTTATAAAAGACAATTTATAGTCTCAAAGCAATGTTTCAAATTTTGATAAATCGAAGGTGTCCTTGAAATTTGAGAGAGAGAGAGAGAGAGAGAGAGAGAGAGAGAGAGAGAGAGAGAGAGAGAGAGAGAGAATTTTTTTTTCTTTAAATATCAGCTAGGTGTGGCAGAGGCCTGGAGCTGTCAAACTAGCAAACAGCTGATTTAAGTCTGATTGGAAAGTTTTCTCTTCGTCTCTGATAACAGATACAGAGATGTACGAATGCAAATGGGGTGCGTTCAACATGCGCTCGCACGCGCCTTTATACGTACATGTGTAAATGTCCCGCACCTATCCATATATCCAATCCCTGGAAAAATTGTGGTAAAAAATATAATATGCAATACGTTGTTGTTATTATTGAGAAGATGAACCCTGTTCATATGGAACAAGCTCCATAGATCCCATCCTCGGAGAAATTTAAATTCAAGCTTCCAAATGGGTTCGAGAGCCTCAGAATTTTCCGAGAAATTTAGAAAGTTAATTCTTGAAAAAGTAAGCAAGTAAACTGTTTAAAGAATGACACAGTGGCCGTCCAGCTCCGAAGGTTTCCAGTCTACAAACTATTTTTGAAAACTGCAAAATTCTAGATTCCGTGACCACAACACTCCATCGAAAGGACATTTTCACGCTAGCCAATGGTTAACCAAGCATACTAAAGCCTACAACAGCAACAATATTGTCTAATAATATTAGATAGACTAACATGAAATGCCTTCTTCTTTACCAAAGTCATTTCCTTTATCTCGTGAACATTTGTTTACAAAAACGTCCACTTCCAAAGACGTTCACTACACTCCGTGTTTAGCGCTACACTGAGTCGGACTCGGAGTCACCCAAAAGGGAGGAGTAGGAATTGCTCTGACCAGTCAGTGGCCTACACCATAAACAATGTTTTTAACGCCTCCTTCCATTGGCTGAAAACGTTGGGTTTTGGCAACAATGCTTCTTAGACGACTTCCCATTGGCTGGTGAGACGAAAACCCATTTTCAGAAATTTCTTTATTTTATTAACAGGCAAATAAATGGATATGGACACGAAGAATAAAACAACTGGGAAATATACTTAGGAATTCAATATGATAATGATTGAAGTATGCAAATATTCAGGTTTTTAATCGTAAAATGAAGATCACGTCTGAAAAACCTTATTTATTTCAGAAGATCCAGCAAAACACTCGATGTGGAAGGCTAAATCTCTGCCATTGCAATGCAGTAGTCAGCCAGTGCCTGCTGGGGATTTGACAGGGGCTTGGGGCAGTATGCCTAGGGACTTTCTCCTGAGGCTTTATAAGTTATATTATGATCTATATCAAATTAACACAAATACGCAATGAACAGCTAACGTCATTTTCTAGCATCAGGTTTAATACATTTTTATTTAATTGATTTATTCGTTTATTTGTTAATTTACCATTTATACTAATAATTTATTTCAGCTTTTGTATTTCCTTTTTACCTTCTGTTACTTCTTTCGAATGAACGCCACAGTATTCTTTGAAAGCTTGAATTTTAAATAAATGGCCACAGTGGGTTGTTCCATATGAATAGGGTCCATACTCTGAATAATAATAATAATAATAATAATAATAATAATAAATAATAATAACTAATAATAATAATAATAATAATAAATAATAATATAATAATAAATTAATATGAATATTAATATTAATAATATATTAATATTAATATTAATATTAATATTAATTATAATATTAATATAATATTAATATTAATATTAATATTAATATTAATATTAATATTAATTTTAATAATTAATATTAATATTAATATTATTAATTATTAATATAATATTAATATTAATATTATTATTGGTTATTGATGATGATGATGATGATGATGATGAGATGTCATGTAATGTAATAATCTAATGATAATAATAATAATAATAATAATAATAATAATAATAATAATAATAATAAAATAATAATAATGAGACTCCTCAAAAATAACAATGCGCAACTGGAATACAATACTTACAAGCTCTCTGGAAGTAAGACTAGCAGAGGTTAATATCAGGAGAGGGATCTTCCAGGGCGACTCACTGTCCCCACTACTCTTCCTAGTAGCCATGATTCCCATGACAAAAGTACTACAGGAAATAGATACCCTAATCCAGACTGTAAGGATTGTATCTGGGGACATCAGGATGGAGTTTGGAATAGAAAAATGCGCCTTAGTCAACATACAAAAAGGCAAAGTAACGAGAACTGAAGGGATAAAGCTACCAGATGGGAGCAACGTCAAACACATAGATGAGACTGGATACAAATACCTGGGAATAATGGAAGGAGGGGATATAAAACACCAAGAGATGAAGGACACGATCAGGAAAGAATATAAGCAGAGACTCAAGGTGATACTCAAGTCAAAACTCAACGCCGGAAATATGAAAAAAGCCATAAACACATGAGCAGTGCCAGTAATCAGATACAGCGCAGGAATAGTGGAATGGACGAAGGCAGAACTCCGCAGCATAGATCAGAAAACCAGGAAACATATGACAATACACAAAGCACTACACCCAAGGGCAAATACGGACAGACTATACATAACACGAAAGGAAGGAGGGAGAGGACTACTAAGTATAGAGGACTGCGTCAACATCGAGATCAGAGTACTGGGGCGATATCTGAAAACCAGTGAAGACGAGTGGCTAAAGAGTGCATAAGAAGAAGGACTAATAAAAGTAGACGAAGACCCACAAATATACAGAGACAGGAGAATGACAGACTGAACAGAAGACTGGAACAACAAACCAATGCACGGACATTACCTTAGAAAGACTAAAGAACTAGCCAGCGATTGCACATGGCAATGGCTACAGAGGGGAGAGCTAAAGAAGGAAACTGAAGGAATGATATCAGCGGCACAAGATCAGGCCCTAAGAACCAGATATGTTCAAAGAACGATAGACGGAAATAACATCTCTCCCATATGTAGGAAGTGCAATACGAAAAATGAAACCATAAACCACATAGCAAGCGAATGCCCGGCACTTGCACAGAACCAGTACAAAAAGAGGCATGATTCAGTGGCAAAAGCCCTCCACTGGAGCCTGTGCAAGAAACACCAGCTACCTTGCAGTAATAAGTGGTACGAGCACCAACCTGAGGGAGTGATAGAAAACGATCAGGCAAAGATCCTCTGGGACTATTGTATCAGAACGGAGAGGGTGATACGTGCAAATAGACCAAACGTGAAGTTGATTGACAAAGTCAAGAAAGTATCACTCATTGATGTCGCAATACCATGGGACACCAGAGTTGAGAGAAAGAGAGGGGAAAAAAAATGATAAGTATCAAGATCTGAAAATAGAATAAGAAGGCTATGGGATATACCAGTGGAAATCGTACCCATAATCATAGGAGCACTAGGCATGATCCCAAGATCCCTGAAAAGGAATCTAGAAAGACTAGACGCTGAAGTAGCTCCAGGAAACATGCAGAAGAGTGTGATCCTAGAAACGGCGCACATAGTAAGAAAAGTGATGGACTCCAAAGGAGGCAGGATGCAACCCGGAACCCCACACTATAAATACCACCCAGTCGAATTGGAGGACTGTGATGAAGAAAAAAAAAAGTAATAATAATAATAATAATGATAATAATAATAATAATAATTAATAATGATAATAATAATTAATAATAATAATAATAATAATAATAATAATAATAATTAATAATAATAATAATAATTAATAATAATATAATAATTAATAATGATAATAATAATAATAAATTAATATATGCCAGTAGAAATTGTAACCCATAATCATAGGAACACTAAGCACGATCCCAAGATCCCTGAAAAGGAATCTAGAAAAAACTAGAGGCTGAAATAGCTCCAGGACTCATGCAAAAGAGTGTGATCCTAGAAACGGCACACTAGTAAGAAAAGTGATAGACT
>NC_061102.1:58108011-58114389 GCF_015104395.2 Macrobrachium nipponense | reverse complement strand
ATTTAAGGAGAGAGAGAGAGAGAGAGAGAGAGAGAGATGCCACTGGAGCATTACAATACGTGTGCACAGATCAGACAAGTTCTAGGCCTATATTTTCAGTGATTATTAAAACACAAGAAAAAGTTACAGACAAGACAGTCAAATCGATTCAGGAGGTTTCAATTCAATCCTTCGATTTCCACTTGAGGCTTTCCCCTCCCCACTACCACCACAACCCCGCCCCCCTCTCTCTCTCTCTCCCCTTTTCAAACTTCAGTGCTTTAAAATACCTGCCATATCAACCAGGGTCTAACCGCTGTCATCGGCGTTCGTATCGTTGCACCGGATTCAAACTTTTTTTTTCTTTTTAAATCTGAACTTCTTTTAAACCGTCGAAATGAAATATAAATTCTATATATAATATAATGGTATAATTTCCGCCGAATTAAGTTAATTCAAACGTTCAGAAGCTTCGTTTAATATATATTAAGGAAATAATTGTTCTCTGTCCTTCCAAGATTTCGGAAGTGCGAAAAGAGAGAGAGAGAGAGAGAGAGAGAGAGAGAGAGAGAGAGAGAGAGAGAGAGAGAGAGAGTTGCAATGAAAAGCATCTAACTCCAACACTAAGTTAATAAATGCTGTAACAGTAACATTTTAGGCCTACTGTCTTCAATTATGGTTATAAACCTCCAGGTGTATCTGTACATTTATAATAATTATTACATGAAATTCAATCAATTTTGACGTACGTGATTTCTTAACATTAAAAAAAACACCTTCATTATTCCCAGTACATAACCGAAGAAGCTCGCCTTCAATCTTATATAGAACCGATAGAGAGAGAGATCCTCAGGACATACACATAATCACTACTTTTTTCTGTTAGGAACTGTTGTTTTTCTTAACGTTATCGAGGAGTTAGAGAGAGAGAGAGAGAGAATGTCCTGAGGATCCTCCTCTCTCTCTCTCTCTCTCTCTCTCTCTCTCTCTCTCTCTCTCTCTCTATATATATAGCCCTATATATATATATATATATATAGTATATATATATATATATATATAATAATATATATATATATATAATATATATATATATATATATAATATATATATATAACATATATATATATATATATATACATATATATATATATATAATATATATATATGTATATAATATATATAAATATATAAATATATAAATATTAATATATAATATAATAATATATATAATATGTATATATATATTATATATATAAATATATATATATATATAATATATAATATATATATAATATATATATATATATATATATATAAATATATATATATATATATATATATATATATATATATATATATATATATATAGCGTTAAGAAAAACAACAGTTCCTAACAGAAAAAATAGTGGTTATCGTTTGAGCAATCGCATATACCAGGGGTCTCCAAACTTTTCATGCAAGGCCACATTATATATTTCCCACATTTATGCGGGCCAAAGGAAAAAAAATAATCAGTGTCAGTAATTTAATTTCCTCAAATATTACAGTATAAACATGGAAAAATTAAAACATATTTGGTTTTATGCAACCAAATTAGTGTGACGAATGATACTGACGTTTTGACTTCAAAAATTTCATTGAAATCAGGTTCCAGATTAGATGAGCCAATTGTAAGAATTGATTTCAAATGATCATCAGACAATTTTTGCTCGACAGTTAGATTTCACATACTTCATTTTGGAAAATGTTTGTTCACAAGTATGTTGTACCAAAATTGGACACAAAACTACAAGCAAACTTTATCAAATTTGGAAACTGATCTGGCTGCAGGTATTTATAAAACTCAATCAGATTTCTTTCTCTATACTTTATCTTTTAGTCTGTCATCTGCCTGGAGATCAATAATTTCCATTTGAAATTGAGTTGGAAGATTTTCAGCATTGCAGTCAAATGTATTATGAAAGAGCCTGATTTCATTTGCTTTGGCATCAAGGTCAGCAAATCGCTCCTGAAACTGTTTTTTTCAACTCTGAAATTATTCATTTGCAAATGAAGAGGGAATTCAACTTTTACTTTCTGCATGAAATTTTTCACAACATGGAAAATGAGGCAAAATTCTTAACTTTCACCTGGCCTTCAAGTAGCGCAAGTTTTGTTCTGAATGCCTTGACATGAACAAAGTAGTCACTGATCAAATTTGTTTTGCCTTGCAACTTCAGATTCAATTGATTCATATGACCTGTCATATCTGCAAAAAATGCCAATTTCCAAATCCATTCACATTCTGATGCCAGTCGTGCGATAATTATTTTTTCAAGGCCACCACACAGGGATTTGTTTGCCGGGCCAGATGAAATTATGTGGCGGGCCGGATGTGGCCCGCGGGCCATAGTTTGGAGAGCCCTGGCATAGACTATAGAATCTTGCTGTGTAGGGGGTGGGAGGGAAGGGGTGGTGTGGGAATATTCGCACAAGGTGGGGAGGGGGAGGTTGTTAGTGAACTCGTGTCACCAAAAAGAACCCCAAACCAACACAACCCTCCCCCACCCCAACCAACCGGATCCCCACGTACTAACACGGAACCCCTTTGTTTGTTAAATTTGTTAATATTATTCATTCATTAATTTTAATTTGTTATATTTATTACTTAATGTTATTATTATCGTACCCATAGAGGAGGTTCCTCTTGTGGCTGAGGGTTTTTTTCTGGTTGGAATCAACCACAAATTTCCACTTTACCTATTATGATGAATAAGATATTGTAAATGGATGGACTTGGATGGCGTCATCACATAAACGAACCAGCAGAAATTTCTCTTGTTCAGAGTTTCTCCCCCCCCCCCCGCCCTGCCCCATTCACATCAGATGTCAGAAACAGGTCTATTACATAGTCTTGGGCGTGTCATTGATTATATGTGTCCATAACAACATCATTATATATTGTATTATCATCATACGTCGATCTATATTGATAGGTCACGTATATGTATGGACGCCTTTAGGCCTATGTTTCAGTTTTGCTTCCCTGCGGATACGTATTGGCTTTCTGAAGCCCAGTTACAAGTGGCCCAATCCTCCGATGGCTGAACTTATTTCAGCTTTCCGAATCATCGAAAAGGTCGTTGAAATGCTGCTCCAATGCTGTTAAAAAATGTTAAAAGGGCTGTTTTAATGTGCTGTTAAAAATGCCCATCAAAGAAGCTGTTTGAAATCTGTTAAATAATATAAAAAGTGCTGTTTTAAAATGATGTTCGGAAATGCAGTTTTAAAATATGGTGTTAAAACGTTGATTGAAAGTGCTGTTAAAATATGCTGTTAAAAGCGCTGTTTGAAAGTGCTGTTAAAACCGCTGTTTGAAGGGGCTGTTAAAAACTGCTATTAAAAATGCTGTTTGAAGGTGCTGTTAAAAGATGCAGTTAAAACCGCTGTTTGAAGGTGCTGTTAAATGATCCTGTTTGAAGGTGCTGTTAAAAATGCCATTGAAAGGGCTGTTGAAACGCTGTTTGAAGGTATTGTTAAAAACTGCTGTTAAAAGATGCTGTTGAAACGTTGTTTAAAAGTGTTGTTAAAATACTGTCGAAGATGCTGTTAAAACCGCTGTTTGAAAGTGCTGTTAAAAACTGCTGTTAAAAATGCCACTTGAAGTGCTGTTAAAAGATACTTTTCAAACGCTGTTTAAAGGGGCTGTTGAAAACTGCTGTTAAAAATGCCATTGAAAGTGATGTTAAAGATACTGTTAAAACGCTGTTTGAAGGTACTGTTAAAAACTGCTGTTAAAGATGCTATTGAAAGTGCTATTAAAATGCTTTTAAACGCTGTTTAAAAGTGTTGTTAAAATGCTGTTTGAGTTTGCCGTTAAAAGATGCTGTTAAAACCGCTGTTTGAAGGTGCTCTTAAATTATCCTGTTTGAATGTGCTGTTAAAAACTGCTGTTAAAAATGCCATTGAACGTGCTATTAAAATGATGTTTGAAGATGCTCTTAAAAGATGTTGTAAAAACGCTGTTTGAAGGTGCTGTTAAAAGATGCTGTTACAAATGTTGGAAGTGCTGTTAAAAGATGCTGTTCCAAATGTTGGAAGTGCTGTTAAAAGATGCTGTTAAAACGCATTTGGAAGTGCTGTTAAAACGTTGTTGTAAATGCTGTTAAAATGCTTTTTGAAAGTGCTGTTAAAAGATGCTGTTAAAACGCTGTTTGAAAGTGCTGTTAAAACATGCTGTTAAAAACGCTATCCGAAAATATGGGGGTAGGGTGTGGGTGGGGTAGGGTGTGGGTGAGTTTTTTTTTTTTTGGGGGGGGGGTTATGGGCTTAAAAATCCAACCCCTTTTTGAAGGTGTTGCTGACTATACTTATATGAATAAATAAATAAATGACTTTATAATTCGATGAAACTGGATCCTAATTTCTCTCTCTCACTCTCTCTCTCTCTCATGGTAATGTATGAACAGTGACCAGAGACAGGGATGAAAGTATCTAAAATGTATGGTTGTATATATATATATATATATATATATATATATATATAATATATATATATATATAAAATATATGTATGTATGTATGTATGCATGTGTGTGTGTGTGCGTGAACTCAAGAATTTTACGCTTCCCTCATCAAATAAGCTTAAAAGCCCCTTTTATTCTTTCATTCTTAAATCTTTATACTAAAGTTTTTCTTTTATAATCATCTGTGACTGAAATAGTATAAAACTTTCCAGCTGACTTTTCAGTTCCTTTCCCGACGGAGACATCATTTATTGACCCACTTTTCAAGTCGTCTCCATTTGCATGGTTTCTGCTGAAGCCGTCGAGGTCTTCCGGAGGAGCCTCCAGTCGCTCCAAGTCCTTCCGAAAGAAGGCTCCGCCAGGAATCTGAAAAAAAAAACGCATCGAAGCCGAAATGAGGATCTGCGGAATCCCTGGAGCTTCAGTGGCGTTTTCCAATTCTGACGTTTTGATCGGGTGGAAAGAAAGGCAACCATGTTTGCTCTTGGTAAATTTAACTTTGTGAAAAACGCAATGGCTCTGATCCCTACCGGATCAGTGATACTACCTATTATAAATGGAATCCGAATCCTCGGATTGTTTATTGGTAATAACGCAGCAGCTCTTGTTCTGGGAGGACTTCTTGGCCGCGCACATCAGTGCATTGGAGGCCAGAGGGCTCTCCAGATTGCTCAAGATGCTGCTGCAACTGCCCGGATGGACGCTGACGACGACCTTTTCTACGCCACCGAGATGATCTGTCTCCTGAAGGAGGACTGGAAGGACACTCAGGAGGAGAACCTTTTCCTCCTGGATGAAATCGATGACGTTAATTTGAACGAAGTGGCTCTGATCTCGACGAACCAAGATTTGCAGGACCAGTTGATGGAAGAGAAGCATAATGTTGAAAAGCTTCGTAAAGATTGCAACTCTGCTGAAGAGGAGAATGAACACTTGAAGAAGAGGCTCGCAGAGTTGGAGGAGTCATTACTCCAGAAGGGAAAGGAAATAGAAAATCTACACGAGCATCTCGCAGGTAAAGAGGGAGAATGCGAGAAGAACCAAGAAAAAGTAGAGGAACTGCAGAAACAGGCAGAGGACAACGATTTCTACTGTGGGTACCTAGAGGAGAAGGTCAAGGCCCACGAAGCAGAGAGAAAGAGACTGACCCAGGCGGCCAAAGAACTCGAGGAGAGACTGCGAGTCTCACAGCGAGAACCAGTCTCTGTTCTCGCAAGAAATCGTGATTTAGAGAAAAATTACGGCCATGAGACGCAGGAGAATCGAGGTCTGCAGAAGGAGGCCCATATCATGGAAGCCAGAGTTCAGCCGCTTCCAAAGGAGAATAAAAATGAAAAGCATAAGAATAATGCTTTGGTTGAAGAGGCCAAGGCAAAAGGAAACAGGTTCTACAAGCTTGGACGCCTGGAAGAAGCTTGTGAATGTTTCCTCAGAGTGCTGGATGTGGCCGACGACCAAGCAGACTACAGACTGAGGCTAGGATTGTGTCTCTTGTTGCTTGGCAGACACAACGAAGGTATGGTCCAGCTTGAAGGATTAGATGATCGAGAAGATCTGGTTGCAGCCGCCAAAGCCCTCCGAAGAATGCAACGTCACGGTTGCCCCTACTACATCCTGGGAATTGCCGAAACGGCTAATTTGAAGGACATAGAGTGGGCCTACAGGAAGCGGGCGCTCAAGTTCGACCCTGATAGGTGCCAAGGGTCTCAGGAAGAGCGACAACGCAGGGAGGAAATCATGCAGAAGGTCAACTATGCCAACGATCTCCTGCATGATTCTGAAGAAAGAGGAGAATACGACGCTGTCAGGGAGTTCATCAAGGACCAGGCAGTTAGAGTGTTTCAAGATCCTCAGGAGGCCATGAAAGTAAAGAAGAGACCTGGAAGGAGAG
>NC_061102.1:58090511-58103011 GCF_015104395.2 Macrobrachium nipponense | reverse complement strand
GGGAAGGCCATAAAAGTAGGGTAACTTAGGATTAATTACTTTAAATTTCTCTAATAGTTCAATACTCTTTTTGTCTTGGCCAATTAATCTTACTTTCCGAAAAAATTCTGTGGGAACGTTCTGGATGGATTTTTCGTCAGTTTTTCGTAAGTATTTGTGTCGCTAAGGAGCTGGTTGATTTTGTCGAGGTAGAAGTCTTTGTCCATTATTACAATTTTGCCGTCTTTGTCGGATCTACTTATTATAACATCTAACTTTTTTAGCAAGTGGATGGCTATCATGAATCTGCGGGGAACAGGATATTTCTTATGAAGGTCAGTTAAAGCATTTAGTAACACTCCTTTTAAACATATCTCTTCACGGCTGTAGTTTTTGTCAGATATGAATTTATCAAAAGTCACTACGAAGTCTAGACTTCATAGATAGATAGATATACTATCATAATATACTAAGTATAACTAAAATTTAATAGTATAATAAATATTATATATTCTATATAATAAATATGTAGATATAGATATACATATAATATATATTAATATAAGATATAATAGTATTACTATAATATATCTAAATTATATATATATATACCTATATCTATATATATTAGAGATATATGTATATATATATAATATATATAATATATATATATATACCTATATATATATAGATATATATAATATATAATATATATCTATATAATATATATATATATATCTATTAATTATCTATATATATCTATTATATATATCTATCTATATATATAATCTTTATTAATATATATCTAATTATATATATATCTATTATATATATAATAATATCTATATAGAATATATAGCTATGATCTATATAGATATACTATATATAAGTTATATATATAATACGCTAGTAGATAATATAGAGATATATATATATATGATATATATATAGATATATATTATAGCTATAATATATAACAACACTTTATACATATATCTATATATATATCTATATAATATTAATATTATAATATCTATATATAGATATATAATTATATATCTACTATATATATGATATTAGATGTAAATATATATCATATATATATATTATATAATTATATTAGTAATATATATAATATATATATATATATGTATGATGTATATAGAGATATATAGATATAAATATATATATAGGTATGTATATATATATATATATATATATGATATATTTTATATATATATGAGCTAGATATACAAAGTATGTACACACCCATATATGTACACATACAGATAAACAGCTAGATGCCATTTTTAATACGCACTTACCCACACACACACACACACGCGTTCACTCAGACAGACAGACCTATAACTACAACCACGCACACAAGTACACGCAATGCTTTGACGCGCATCACCGCAGCAGCTCTCCAGCAAAACGGAACAAAAAGAAGGAGGAGGAGTAGCCTCCTCTGGTACTAAGTGGAAGTGAAAGTGGGGGCTTTAATCAACCACTGTGTATAACAACAAGCGGGTGAATGTTAAATAAGGTGTTGGGAATAGCGAGTTGGGAAAATGGGCTACAAATAATCCTAAGATTTTCAGTGATAAATAATAATAATAATAATAATAATAATAATAATAATAATACAGGTTTTATTGAAAATAATGGCTATTTTATTGCATTATCTTCAATAAAAACTGTATTAATGAAGGTCATCTTCCAGCAAATACTAATAATAATAATAATAATAATAATAATAATAATAATAATAATAATAATAATAATAATAATAATAATAATAATAATAATAATACCACACACATGGCTAATAGAATGCCTGAAAATATATGGGGCAGAGAAAAACACCATCAGCTTCCTGAAAAATACAATGCGCAACTGGAATACAATACTTACAAGCTCTGGAATAAGACTAGCAGAGGTTAATATCAGGAGAGGGATCTTCCAGGGCGACTCACTGTCCCCACTACTCTTCGTAGTAGCCACGATTCCCATGACAAAAGTACTACAGAAGATGGATGCCGGGTACCAACTCAAGAAAAGAGGCAACAGAATCAACCATCTGATGTTCATGGACGACATCAAGCTGTATGGTAAGAGCATCAAGGAAATAGATACCCTAATCCAGACTGTAAGGATTGTATCTGGGGACATCAGGATGGAGTTTGGAATGGAAAAATGCGCCTTAGTCAACATACAAAAAGGCAAAGTAACGAGAACTGAAGGGATAAAGCTACCAGATGGGAGCAACATCAAACACATAGACGGGACTGGATACAAATACCTGGGAATAATGGAAGGAGGGGATATAAAACACCAAGAGATGAAGGAAACGATCAGGAAAGAATATATCAGACTCAAGGCGATACTCAAGTCAAAACTCAATGCCGGAAATACGATAAAAGCCATAAACAACATGGGCAGTGCCAGTAATCAGATACAGCGCAGGAATAGTGGAATGGACGAAGGCAAAACTTTTACTGGGTTTGTTCGAGATAAGAAAAAGATTGTTGTCGTCCCAAACTTATTAAAAAGTTATAAAAGGGAATCCCTTCGTATGTTACAAAACGTTAGGCATACAACACTATTCTCTCTCTCTCTCTTTAACGATGATGCAATTAATTTATGAATGTCAAATTATGGCCATTGAATACAAGTATAAGCAAATCACATTTTTTTGTTTTTGTTTATTGTATATGGACTCTATCAAAACTAATCAATAACTTTTTTTTAAACTGTATTTCAGATCCATGAGAAACAATAACACCCTTCTGATATTTTATTCTTGCATGAATTTCAAATAAAAAGAAAATTACTTAAAAAAAAATTTTAAACTTGGAAAATACTGTTTTGTGTATCGAAAAAAATAGTATTTTCAATCTAATCGAAGACCAAATGGGCCTTTCTCCACCAAGAAAGCAATTGCAAGGTAATCTGGTGAAGAGAAATCATCATAAGTCTTCTGTTTCGACTCCATTTTCATATTTCCAAACAAAATTCTGCCAGAATCGATAGTTACCTAATACAGTTAATACAATTCGATCACCATTTCTGGAGCGTTTAATACATACTTTAATAGTTCATCTCCGAGATTATGAGATAATGAAAGATGAAAATGAAAGGAAGATGACAAAAATACAGACACATTTAGTCTTCATCAACTCGGCCCTTAGCTAGATACTCGTTAGATCTCGAGAAGTTTGTCTGTGTTGTTGCAGTAAGCTCTTGTCGTCGCAATGTATAAAAATACGATATTAACCCGTAAGTAACTCAGAATCACGTGCTTTCGTTTACAGCAAGTATAAATTATATTAGTATTAGGAAATTCACGTTATTTAATTTGAAATGAGTTCTAACAAGCTTTCTCAAACAACAAATGCTTTTAGTTTTCTGTAAAAGAAAACTATTGAGATGGCTTTGTCTGTCCGTCCGCACTTTTCCTGTCTGCCCTCAGATCTAGAAAACTACTGAGGCTAGAGGGCTGCAAATTGGTATGTTGTTCATCCACCCTCCAATCATCAAACATACCAAATTGCAGCCATCTAACCTTTGTAGCTTTTAACTTATTTAAGGTTAAGGTTAAAGTTAGATATAACCGTGGGTCAGGCCACCATCGGGCCGTGGGTAAAGTTTCATGAGGCAAGGTTCATACAGCATTATACCGAAAGATAGATCTAATTTCGGTGGCCTTTATCATAAACTGTACAGAAAACTCGATTGCGCCGAAGAAACTTAGCGCATTTCTTGTTTTCTTTAAGTGTTTAGTAGAATTACTTCGACCAGTTTCAAAACTTTCGAGGACTTGGTGGATCTTTAAAAAGCTACTTATAAGTAATCATAACAACAGCTACTCGTATTACACATTCCCATTCCTCCAGATCTCGATCAATGATCCAATTCCCAGGGCGCTGCAAACCCAACTCACTCACTCTAGGGCATGAGATCCCGCCCTTGAGGGATGTCAGACTTAATCCCATTACGAAAAGGTTGACTGATTGATTTACAGAACTGTGGCATCCATGCCAAGAGCTGGGGCAACTAAGGCCATTCAGCGCTGAAACGGAAATTGACAGTGACAAGGTTTGAAGGATGTAACAGGAGGAAACCCTCAAAGCAGTTGGATTATGAATCAACTGTTACGAGAGGGTGGACAGTAAGATGGAAGAAAGAATATGTATGGAGGTACAGTAAGAGGAATGAAAGGGGTTGCAGCTAGGGGCCGAAGGGACGCTGCAAAGAACCTTAAATAATGCTTACATTACACCGCATGAGGTGCACTGATGGCACTACCCCCTACAGGGGAAGAAAAGATTGAGCTTGAGGAGAGGCCTACGCGAGGCAAGAAATCGATAAAGGATAACCCTTATTTAAAAAGGTTCTCGTATAAGATTGTCATCTTCCCGGAGAAGCTCAGATCGTCATTACTGTTCTTATTTCATTCACACGAGTCGTGTGATCATTAACTGAGACGTTAAGTGAATTAAAAGTACCTCACTTTCAAAGGCCTGTCTTTTTTTATGTATTTCCTTTTCTGTGAGAGATGTATGTTTTTTTATCACAATTAATTACTTTGGAAAAAATGAAGGATATTAGTATACAGTATTCTTCATCGCTATACAAAAAAAAAACAAAGTCACCACAATTTCGAAGATGCGGTAAAAAGTGTACTATAATAATTAATTACTTTCTGTAAACAACAAAACTAAAAGACCTTAACTGATATACATTTTAGCCATGATTTTATGTCTTCTAAATTTTGATTCATGTGGATATCATTCTCTCTCTCTCTCTCTCTCTCTCTCTCTCTCTCTCTCTCTCTCACCTAGCTACAAACTGAGCAGGAGTAAAAGATATCTTTCAAAAAAGTCAAAGGCATCGAGAAACGAAAAGATATAATTCTATCGTGTAATAATATTACACATTTTTATAAAAGAATCACGTCATTACTGGAAGGACAAAGGTCTCACACGTAATAAATCTAATAAAGTATTGTATCCTCTTTTCAAAAGGGTTACTAACATGAGGTTTTTCTTGACATCTCAGAAACTACAGTTGGAACGTCCTTCGTTTGTTTGTTTGTTTGTTTGTGTGGTGTTTCTACGTTCCATGGAACCAGTGGGGATTCAGCAACGGAACCAACGGCTTTACGTGACTTCCGAACTACGTCGAGAGTGAACTTCTATCACCAGGAATACACATCTCTGACCCCTCAAAGGAACTGAACTCGCAGTCATCGAGGTGACACGCCAAGACCAAACCGACCACGTCACTGATGCACTCCTTCGTGATCGTCGTCTAAAGGGAGCAAAATGAGAGAGCGAGAGAGAGAGAGAGAGAGGGGGGGGGGCCTATTACATTTCAGTGAGAGAGAGAGAGAGAGAGAGAGAGAGAGAGAGAGGGGGGGGGACCTGTTACAATTCAGAGAGAGAGAGAGAGAGAGAGAGAGAGAGAGAGAGAGAGAGACCTGTTACAATTCAGTGATCTTTGAAATACAAGATGTTCATCACCCTACTAGTGTCAACTTTATTGAAAATAAGTTCAATATGTCGTAAGAATCAGCCGTAATGGTAGGTACTACTTTATGACGTGGAATTAGATGGCGCACTGAATATCAGGACGTATTCCTGCTCAAAGACTCAACAAGATGGAACGGATGGGATAAGACAGGAAATAGAGAAGTATGAGAGGACATTCTGCTAAGGTGTTTTGAAGTTACTGATGAACGCGAAGGAAAGAAAGAAAGAAAGCATGTGATGTCTAGGCCCTTCCTTTACGACGCTCCTGATTGGCTGTTGATAAGCCAATCACAGGGCTGCAAACTCAGTCTCTCGAGAGTTCACGTAGGCAGGATGTAAGTTCCACCTCTCCTGAAAGATGTATATATACCTCATGAGAGATGGTATATACATCCTGCCTATGTGAACTCTCTCTCACTCTCTCTCTCTCGCGAGTTTCCAGCCGTGTGATTGGCTTACTAACAGCCAATCAGGAGCGTCATAAGGGTCTGGCCTAGACATCAAATGCACGACTGATGTGAATCTACTATAGTTAGTTATTTTATTGACAAAAAATATTCAATTATTAGTACAAATTTGTCCACAAAGAGACAATACAAAATAAACAAAGCGGACAGTAATCTCTTCTGTTCTTGCAAGTACATGTCCTACAAAGAAAAATACATCAAGAAAAATACAACATCGAGCGCAAATAACATAAGCCTGTAAGACTATAAAAAAACGCACCTGGATCTCTCACGGGAAATTCCAGAATTCCCTCATCTGTAGTTAATAAAAATCAGGAGGAAAGCGGAAACAATATTATTTAAAGTTTCCTGAAACCCCCCCCCCCCCCCCGTCATAAATCAGAGTGGGAATAGGAATGTGAATAATTCCCTCGCCCTCTTCTGGGCCCACATACAGAAATAAATAAGTTGTCTAACTTCTACAGCCTGATAATAAGAGCAATATAGCACAAGTGTCTATGTGTGTCAAAATAGTACAGGAAATAAATGGCGAATGATTAAAAACGGTTAGCGGACGAACTCCTGTTTGAACGTGGGTTAAAAAACTTTAATAATAATAACTGGTACATGGCGGCGCTGACCGCCCCACTGAGCCAGAGGGAAAGTGTGGGTGAGCATAAGTTTGTAAGGACAACGCTTTTTCCCTATTTTCATTGTAACCAATCATCAAGTCACGTTGTTCTTACTTCCATCCGATAGAGCGTTCCGCGGCCTTTCCGCCGATGTATAACACATGCAATTCCATTATTTGTACGCTTTATTATATCTAAATGAATGTCTGTAAGAAAACACAAATTTACCGTCTCGGAGTCATTTCTGTTTGCGGTGCGAGACTGCACTACATATCCGTCCGCACCTGTTTATGTCAATTCAGTTTGTCTGTAAATATCTTCTACTAATGGGTACCTTAGGGTTTAAAGGGGTTTGTAACCTTGCCTGTTCACCTTTCCTTTCTTTTTTCAAATCATACCATCTCACATGCATAACCCATAGAATCACAAATAAAGGCTCACCTCATATCCTTAAAAATCACCTTTCCACATCCAAAAAATTCAAATGACCTACGGGCTGCTCTGTGAGCAAGAGCCCGTGCTGGCATAAAGCCAGCTTAATCTTTAACAACAACAAGTAACTAATCATCAGTACCCAGCTACCTGTCTTAATCTCTGGTCCTCACACGTGTGCGCCCGCACACGCTAGTACGTTTCTGTGTGCGAGTGGGCGTCGACCCGTGTGCGTGCTTACCTCAGTGTGTGTGTGTGTGTGTGTACGAGGGAGGGCTGGGGGAGAGTCGTCAGCAACTCGGTAGGGCCCGTCCGGGTACAGTTTCAGAGGCTAGACCGACGTTCGTTCCGAATTTTGACGGACATGAATCAGCTCTGTTTTCAAGTTATATTATGTCGCATTGTCCTATTTCTATCAATTCATAGGACAAACTTATGCTTCTGTATTGCCCTTGACATTTTGTTGTTATTTTTATTTCGAATGAACTCCGTAAAATTCTTTGGAGGCTTCGAGAATTTCGAGTCAGTGTCCCCTTGGGTGGGCTTCTTGTTCCATACGAGTAAGGGTCTTCATCTTCTCAAAATATACTATATTATAATACCAATAATGAACATAAAAAATGTTTGTGTGTGTGAGAGAGAGAGAGAGCCTTACAAGTATTCACCATTTAATTTTCGAGGGAGTCATTAATATAATATAGAATACAAAAGACTGCTGTAGATGGAAATAAATAAATAATTATATATATATATATATATATATATATATATATATATATATATATATATATATATATTGGCAATTTCAAACCTCTCATTTTCGTTATTTATGTTGTTGCCTAACTTAAGGCGGATACAAGCACACGATCGTATATTCTCTGTCATAAACACTTCCTTCGTCGAAAATTGAATCCTGAATTCAGAGAGAGAGAGTAATAAACCAGGCGTCGACAGTCGTGACGGAGTCATAACGGTCATCGAATTCAAACTGAAAATAACGGATGTCGATCTTATACCAAGCGAAATAAATGTTATTATGCTTTGATACAGATAAAACGAGGTGACAGGGATTTTTTCCTTTTTTTACTTTTTTCAGATTTGTATTGAAACAGTACGTTAATTCAGCACACGTCAGTTAACCTTACATTTACAGTACGTAAATATACATTGTAATCTCAAAACTTTTGCACGTCGTACTACTACTACGCCAGTGGTATGTCCGTGTATCTCCTCTGCTTGGGTCACCTCGGTAAGTGGGGATTATTATTAAAGAAAGGAATTTTACCAGCCCAATGAGTCAAACTTGACTCTCACAGGGCTGGCCCGAAAAAAAATCGGGATATAAAGAATTATAAAAAAATTATCAAATTTAATTTTTTTTTAAATTATATTCTATCTATCTATATATATAATACTTATCAAGAGATATAATAATCGATACACGTTATCTATCTAGATACGTATCATACTATATTTAACATCAAATATAGTACTAAATCTAAGTGAAAAAATGAATGAATGAATAAATAAATATATATATGAAATCTAAGCGATGAAAAGACTTAACTATATATTAAATTACGTAATTTAAAAAGAATTAGTAATAAAATGAAAATCTTAGGTAAAAACTTGAATTCTATCAATTAAATGCGTATTCCTTAAAAAAGTTAAAATTCTAAAAACAGAAAAACTACTTGATTCAGTTGAAATGTCAGAAAACGTTTTCCGACCAAAACATACCTCTCTTTCTCGCTTAAATACCCGACAAACCGAAAATATATGTTTAATAGATAAAAAAAAGTATCACACTCACTGCACATGGGAATAGTGCCGTGAGGTGCACACATTAAAAATCCATTGGTCAATCTCGTATGGCCAATTCTTAATCGAGTCAATATTTACCTGTTTTTTTGTCGTATTGATTAGATGACTCCCATGGAGAAACAGTTGACTTTAATTGTCTTATTTTATTATTCTGAAATACGTTGCTCCACAATCTTTGTCACTTTTCCATTGTAAATGTTTTTAATAATGTTATGTAATCTCTAACGGGGAGATTAATATCCCGTTGAGGCAAGTTGACGGCTGTTTTAGCAGTGGGGAGGGGATAACTTATATCTGAGGGGGATGTTAGAGGGGGGAGGGAGGGGGCGGTAGTGAACCTCTGCTCCAAGCAGTAAACAACACCCATGCGGGGAAAACAGAAAACATCCTCCCACACAACCGTACCCCACCAAGCCCCATCATCCTTCCCCAGTGCACTTAGGCCTAATAGCTTTCATATCTTTCATACCCTGGATACGATATTCAGAAATCCGTAATTATGATTATTGTTATTCATGCAATAATAATAACAAAATACATAGAGTTAATGTTATGACGTATCGTACTGAGAGAGAGAGAGAGAGAATGCGCTAATCCCTTCTGAGTTGACCAAAGAACGAGAAGTAACAGACCCACTATATTTATTCTCTCTCACACAAAATACTAAATAATACTTAAGTTATATGGAAACGATAATAAGATAATGACAAGTGTCATTCTGGTGAATCTGAACAGCGGAAGTCATGAGAGGTGGTGTTTTGAGAGAGAGAGAGAGAGATAGAGAGCCACTTGAGTATGTCATTCTTGAGTTGTAGGATCCAACCAATGATAGGAAATGTTCATGGCTGAGAATACGATCGTGTATGTATGCCGTGTATGTACGTGACTACATGAAATAATATATAATAATTGTGAAAGCTAATCTGTATCCGTCTATAGGACATTTCTTTATGTATTTACTTGTATTTTTGAGCCTATTTCTGTATCCTCTGTTTTCAAAATTCGGTTCTTCTTGTAATGTGGTCAGCTTGTGTGAGCTGTAACTTTATAGACATCGCCCCCGCCCCCCTCTCAGGATCGTTAATTGTGTAAGTGATAAATGAAACGTAGTGAATTTTGTCGACGTTAAACATACATCGCCTAAAGTTTTTATTCCAGCATAGGCCTATGCTTCAAGCTTCAAGGAATGAATACGAGTTGAAAATTCAACCCATTTTGAGTTGAAAATTCAACTCATTTTGAATTATTAATGAATTTATACTCATACACCTGGTCTGGGTTTTAAAACAATAATATTGGGGTTTCGTTATAAATATTGCTGACTATATAAATAAATATATGACTATAATTCGACGAAACTGCATCCTAATCTCACACCTTATACTGGTACGAAAGATTAATGAAGGGTGATGCAAGTATGACAAGTCTTTCTTCTATTGCAAATCCCATTTGAAAAAAGTTAAGGCTAAAATATTTGCGCTCTCATTTTCAACATTATTCTTGCGACGGAAATGTCATATTTAATCATGACAAGAAACAATGCTTGGATTCATCTCTGGATGTTACTGTCATTGCTTAGATAAAACAAACTCTCTATCTCTCAATCCGTTTAAGATTAAAAAATAAAAATAAGAAAATTATTAGTTTTGTATTGTACTATGGACCCTTCTGGCTGGTCGAGGATAACCACTGATCTTTTACTCCTGCATAAAAATAAAGTAATATAGCCGATATTACATACCTTAATTATTCTAGCGTGAAATAAAAAAGGGGAGATTGATTTGACAAAAAATCACAAACTGACAGTGAATGCCTGTTAACCGTACGATATACCTTGAACATGATTAAACTCCAAATAGCTCTCATTTTAAGTTTAATGAACAGTGACTAAAATCTCACATTAGTACTACACACCTGGGTTCTTCACTAGGTATCGGGCAAAATTCGAGGTCTACAAACAACCAGGTATCGAGAGAATGATAAAATTCTGAAGCAGTTTTCAATATACCTAACACTCGTGTACAAAAAAATGAGACTAATATATACTAAAATTAATACAAAAGAACAAGAACAGAAGGTGCCCTCAGAAGTTGAACCAGATCACGTTGGTTTCAGGCGATCAGATCAACTGGCATTACGGTACGGTTGATATTTAGCCCATGTGTACGGTACGGAATTACGGTACGATAAGTTTACCAAAGTGCGGTACGGTTTAGTTCAAGTACGGGAAAAAAAAAAAAAATTCCGTACCTCACCTTACCTTTGGCTTGGATATATCACTTAGCAATTACTGCTAATGCATATTTGGCCGCGTCCAATAACTTCACTAGTAGATTACTAAGGTACTTTATATTCAGTTTGTAGGTAATATACTATGCATGTGTACTATATGTGTGTGTAATTCCTTCATTAATTCCTCCACTCTGCTTGATTATGAACGTGTCTGCTTCCCCTGCAAAGTATTAAACTGATCACATTGCATTACGCGAATCATTCATGAACAGTGGTGAACGCCCCCCCCCGGTACTGGTGAATAGTGGGCTAAGTACAGTTCCTTCATTGTTATAGGCTGGGTAGGCACAATGAAAGCTATTCTGATATAGCCAGTTTCTGGTACTTTTCAGGGAGATTGTTTTCCTTCCCTGTCTAGGCTGAACAATTAGATATTATAGTTAAAAAGAATAAAGTTTTATACGCAGAGTTGTGACGCCGAGATTAATGTATTTACAAAACCAAGCATATAGTTCCTATGACTTTTTTTTTATTACAAATGTTTTGATTTGTAATTTCTCTACCATTTACTTGTTTCGGTATCTTTAGTTTTAACTTGACTTTTGAACATAAGGAACACAACAATTTTAATGACATCTGGAAGTAAAGTAAATTAGATCGACAGCTAAAGTTAACTGATTCGGATATAAATTAAAATACACATTCTGAAGAATAGTATTTTAGTCTACAGTTTACTTCTCTCTCTCTCTCTCTCTCTCTCTCTCTCTTATATATATATATATATATATATATATATATATATATAATATATATATATATACATATATAAAATCTTGCAATTTAAGTAAAGTAAGATACTTCTTCAACTTACAGGTATTATTCCACTATGTCCAGTGGAATAATGCCTGTAAGTTAAACAAACATCTTACTTTACTTAAATTGCATATATTATATATATCTATTATATAATATATATAATATATCTATAATATATATATATATATTCTAGAGAGAGAGAGAGAGGAGAGACGAGAGAGAGAGAGAGAGAAGAGAGATGAGAGAGAGAAGAAGAGGGTAAAACTATAGACAAAATACCATTTTTTAGAATGTACTTTAATTTATATTGATTTTATATTGGTATCCATGTAACCAAATCTATGCAACTTTGCGTATGTTTATACATCCATACACATGCACACAATTACATAAAGTGGAAAACAAAGGAACAATATTAATATAAATATACCGATCATAACGTCCGCTACTGGGTGAGAAAAGAGAGAGAGCCATGCCAATATTTATCAAGTCACAGGATTACGGCTAAGTTTCGGCCGTTCATTTTTTTATTGTCCAAATTGCGCACGAATTAAACAAGGACAAAATGTGGGCGAGATCGTATAAAAAAGCAATTATACTAA
>NC_061102.1:58074800-58090011 GCF_015104395.2 Macrobrachium nipponense | reverse complement strand
GCAATTATACTAATACAATAATGGATAGGATGAGGCCAAAACTTAAGGTGAATAAAAAAAGAAGAAGAAAAAACGTTATTATCAAATGGGAGAGGTGGCGCGTACAAGAGAATGTCGGAGTAGTCACGGATATGGGGGGAAGGCGCCGATGGTATTCGTTATCTTATGCTGGGGTCACACATTCACGTAGGCGTATGCCCACGTATGTGGATCATGGGCATCATCGCGGTGAAATGACCTTGAATAGCTGGTAAACTGGACACGGGCTAGCGGACGTAAAGCCAGCATCGTAAATTGCGCCGCAAATGTACGCGCAAAGAAAGCAAGGTCGGACGTCTACCTGAAACTAACGCCGATATTGTAATGCTCTATGTACGTCAACTTCACGTCAAGACCACGCCCACCGTTGTGGTGCCGTAGGGTACAAAAGGGCGGGCCTGTGAACAGAGCTTGCCGTTCCGTAAACAATCATTGTAACAGCTCGTCTCGTCGTTGTTTTCCTACAAATTTATCTATTTTAGTTTTATGGTAACTTTTTGATAGTAGCCATCTGTAATATATATAATATGTAATTAATGTAACATCACAAATAAATGAACATAGGATAAGTACTACATAAGACTAGCACTAGAATTTTCTTGCTTCGATTTACCATTCAGACATACACTTAGACATAAAACTGTTGACTAAGGGCGATTTATATTTAAGCGATATAGAATAACATCTAATAACTTATCAAACGTTCTTGGAAATAAATAGGAATTCTACCTATTCAAGATAATATTTTTTAGATGTATATAAGAATTCCTCTCAGATATTTACATTATTTGTTACACCATTATTGTAAGACTGCTATTCAGAAGAAATAAATGTCTTTGACAAGGGAACGTTCTGTCCCTCGTCAATGGGGGTAGCTTCATGGAGAGTTTCCGTGTCGTTGTCATCAGTCAGAATCTCATCCAACTCCGACTCCTGTAGGTGGAAGTTGACATTTTCCCTGTCCTGAATGTCTGCAGGAGTGGTTGTAGGAGTGGCTGTAGGAGTCTTTTCCGGGCCGAAAGAAGGTCCTGCAAGATGTGACGTTGATGGTCCCTTCCTTGGTCGTTTTAGGAGGTTCGGCATCTTGAAGGGCGCTGTGGAGAGCTTGAAGGAAACTGCTGGTCTTGGGAGACGGAAACAACAGCTGACCTGAGGGCGCCGACCTGACCTTTTATACCACGCTACAGCGTTGCCATGTCGTACAGGGTTGTAAATGTGTGAATCGGTTTCGCCGTAGGCTACAGCGCAATTAGGAGGCCCGCGTGCTTCGCCGCGGAAAGAAAACAACGACGGCGAATGACCCTCCATCAAAGATAGGCTTACTTATAGCTACTACCTATTCACGGAACGCCGGTCAAAGATTTATATAAAACGTATTACAGTCAAAATTCTCTCTCATATAGGTAGGTAGGTTCTATAGACAGACGTTCTCCCTTTTTTCAGTTAAGACTGCGAAGGAGAAGTAGTTTGGCGCGAATTTTCCATTATTACTAGGCCCTAAACATGTTACCCCTCTTGCTTTTTCATTTTAGGTGTATTTTTTCCTTTCGACAGATGTGCCATGAATACGTTTGATGGAGGAGGAAGAGGAGAGAGTTTTGAGAGTAATACGTTTTATATAAATCTTTGACCGGCGTGTCGTGAATAGGTAGTAGGTACCTATAAGTAGGCCTATCTTCGATGGAGGGCAGATTCCATTCAGCTTGCTTTTCTTTCCTTTATTTGGTAGGTCTATTATTATCATCATCATCGGAGTCCAATGATATGATGCCACTGATGGAGAGGGAGGAGGTTTGGTAGATCTATATTACTATTCCGCGGCGGCCTAGACTATGGCAGTTGCGATTTTCCAACGCAGTTTTACCTCCTGAACAAAAATTTTTAGTTTCATTTATTCGGACGACTGTAATTAACCTCCAGGGGCTCGTAATAAACAGCGAAATACATTGGACGCCCCAATTCCTGGTGGCTTTCGTATTCCCGGGGACGAACGATGCAGAATGCTTATATAGGAATACCGGAGGTTTCAGTGATGCATGCATATTAGCTATGTCCCCGTTGTTCAGTATCTAAAGCATACTATACTTATATTGAATTTGGAATCGGCCTAGCTACCTAATCACCGGTTTCCTTTCTCTATAACAGGGAGTTCATTATTGCAAAACCCACAATTAAACATGCTAGCTGTACATTCCACATGATAGACAGATACTTGTATTCATGGAGTCATCGAAAGAGGTCAAAAAAGAAAGAAAGAAAAAAAAAACTGGTTGTTCAAGAGCAGCAGTAGTTGGTATCGTCCCTACCTGCATTATGATTCCCCTTCCTCACGATGGTGATACATCCGTCGCCGGTCACATCTCAAGCTAAACTGCTCCGGGCTTCCCTACCCTAGTCCCTCCCAGGTCCCTCCAGCCAGGCTGAGCCAGCTCAGCTGCCAGCCTGCCAATCCTGCCTGCCCAGCCTCCCCCCTCCCCCGTTAAGAGGCACAAGAGGGTGGAGTAGCAGAGCCGCTATGCTTGTGCATGAGAACTGGCTCCAACTTGATGGAAGTAGCTTACTTATTGATGGACTCAGCGTAGGTCTAGTAAGTAACAGGGAATGAATGGAGTAACTTGCACTTAAATTTAAGTATACATGACTAAACTAAATTAAGTTTTGCCTTTTATCATGGTTTTCGGACACTATATGATAAGGGAGCTGTACTCACGGGTTGATTTTAGATCTCAGAGGACCTCTGTGGTACCTCGTTTCTACAAGTTACTTGGGTAACCATAAAGTATGAACGTAATAAAAGTTTATCAGATAAATTTATATTCACCACCCATAAAACTGAAACACAGGAAAAATTAAATAAAATGGAGGGATATTGAAACGCATTTGATGAATTTAAAGTTAAAATTAATTTAATAACTAAAGTTTAAACATATCAAAGAGTATTACCAGTGACAAATGAAATCAATCAATGGCACTCAAATGAAACAAATTACAATAGAAGTCAAAGAATCAGGAGAATCGCCCTTTCTAAATCCACACACACATCACTACACAACACTAGATGACAGACAGGTCACCTCAAAAGTTGAGCCAAGAAGCTGTAGTGCGTTCCGTCCTGCATTCGGGTTTTGTTGGAGAAATGAGACAAGTTTTACAATTACCACGAATGCAGAACTGACTTACAAGGTTTTCATGAACATAAAACATTTCATAATAATTATCCAGTTCGTTCTCAATATAATACAGATACTACGTACCTACATGCTAGAACAGAGCAAAATCAGATAAAATAATGTTAAGAGTGTCATTCTCGAGTAGATGTGCTTCCTTCACACTTATTATGTCATGCAATATACACGTACATATTTTTACAAAATACATGAGCATGCAAATGAATACATTTGGTTTTCACATGAATACAAATACAGCAACAGTTCCTGTCTGTCGATTATCTGACAGACGGCAATACGCAGTGAAAATCAATCAATAATTTATTATGAGACAGAGACTAATAATTACAATAAGAGATAGATGACACGGAAAAAAATGAATACACAACAACATTAGAGAATAAAAGCGTTATGAGAGGAATTCCTCACACCTACTATCTCTCTCTCTCTCTCTCTCTCTCTCTCTCTCTCTCTCTCTCTCTCTCTCTCTCTCGCAGGACCCACTGAGAGAGACGTTATAGTATAGTCTTGGACGTGATTTTAATTTTTTATCCATATTATCAAGAATTGTTTTATACGTCGACATCAATTAAGAGGTCACGTATGTATATACGCCATTAGGCCTATGTATCAAATTTGCTTCCCTGGGTGTATATATTGGGTGTCTGGAGGGAGCCCACATCCGGCCCCACCCCCCGCCCCCCTCTCCCAACACCGATACCAAATTCTTCGCAAACAATTTTTCCGTATATTGTTCCCATCCAGAATGGAAAACATTAAGTGTTTCTGTGTATATGTATATATACACATTTATAATGTATGTATATGTTTATATATACATATGTATACATGCATATAGGTATATACACATGTACATTGCATGTATATGTTCATATATATAAAGTATAAAATACGAGTTAACGCAAATATTGTGGGAAATGAAAGAACAAGTTTTCTGAGCAGAAAATCTTCCGAGAACATTTTTAGGCTTCGTTGGTGAGGGAAATTTTTGAAATAACCCTTACATCTATCTATCGCTGCTTTCATGCGATAGAGGGTGGTGAAGGGAGGTCGGTGCATCCTAGGATGTTTGGGGGTCGGGGGTTAGGGGGAAGATGGAGCGAATAATCCGATGTGGATAAATTACCTCCCAATCAAATGCATGATTTAGAAATGAAAAAAATGCATGCATCATTGAATCCGTATTCCTCCCTATAAATGGCATTTATCAGACGCCGATAAAGAAAAGGCTGTCCCTGATACCCCGTCATGGTATGGTTTTTAATTCCTCCTTCTTCTACGTGGCAAGAAATCCTCTTGGACAGTTTCATAGAAGTCATACCAACGTAAGAGCCGGGACATCCACGGACGGGGCATAAGAATGGGTAGACTACATTCAACTGTTTCAAGAGGTCTGTTACTGGGGGAGGGGGGGGGGGGGGTGTCGGGTTGTTCTTCCTAATAAGGTCCCGGGTACGTCGATTTTGGTAATAAATTACGAGTTCGAACTCTTTGTCGGTTTCGGTAGGAGTCACGCTTCCTCTGATGATTTTTTTCAATGCATCTTCGTCCTGACGATGACGTACATGCATTCTAGTTTTTGTAATGCTAAGGTCACACATTCACGTAACAACGCACGCACGCCCACGCATGAGCGGAAATTGGTAGTTGGCAATAGCTTATGTCAGTAAACCGTAAATGTTCCGTAAAACATACGTAATATCGTGGACGTACGATGACGGGTCAGCCGGGTGCTGTGCACCACCCAGGGGAGCGCCGTAGCCCACTCCAGTTTTGTTCAAAACAAGTCGTGGGTGGTCGGTCACGCCAAATGTCACCTGACGTAGCTCCAGGCGTTGCACGTGGGACCCACGGTGACTGCAACGGGGTAGGCGCTGGGCTCAACGGCATTGTTCGCCACCGCGGTTTTCTTCTCGCCACGAAGAACGTGGGCCTCCTCATTGCATGGTAACTTACGGGGAAACCGACTCATACGTTCACAACCCTGTACGTGGCAACGGTGTAGCGCGGTATAAAATGTATATATTTATATCTTAAATGATAAGTGTCTTTTTAAGTATATATTTATATTTTATATGTTAAGTATTTTCTAAGTATCTTTATAATTCTGGTTATTTTATATCTGGTACTCATTGAAGTCTCTCTCTCTCTCTCTCTCTCTCTCTCTCCCTGTTTTTCTGTTATTTTCTATTTTTTAGTTCATTTCCTTTCCATTGTGTAGTTTTTGAGTTGAAATAGCTTCATATTTGACTTAAAGTGTAATTGATGTGTGTTTTGGTGCACCTTAAGTGCTCTAGGGTTAGTCTGGGGCTCTTGTAATGCATTTTTATTTTATTCGTTTTGTGTGGCTGCGAATGAATCTCATTTCAACAGTTGTTATCTAAGTTCCTAAGACTGCTGTTTTGTTTAAACACTGATAATTTTTTTTTTTTTTTTTCAGTTTTTAGAGTTCCTTCCCAATTCCCAACAGATGGCAGCGTTATTAGTCTCCTCGTAAGTGTCACAGCAGCAGCGTCTCTAAATTCCCTTCCCATCACCTCCAAACCCCCCCCCCCCCCCCTCGAGAGCTGGTGAAGGAAAAACTGACTTCTGAGCAGGAGGAAACATTACTGCCAGTTTTTCTGTATAGTTCGTGGTGTGTTCAAGTGTTCAGTCTAAAGAGGTGGGAGGTGAGTGAATAGGGTCTTAAGAATTTTATTGTTATGGGTAACTTCATGTTAAATATGTCAATTAAGAAGTATTTTGAAGTATTTTTTGTGATGGCTTTGGTTTTTATTCAAAAAAATTTTTATCTCTTGTGTGCATGTTAGATGATATTGGAAAGGAAATCCAACTTTACTGAGACAGTTAGATAGATATTTTACGGAGCTTTTTATGACCGATGTGCATTAACGTTTAAATTAAAATAGCTCGTTTTAAGTTGCCAATTAAAGTTTTTAGTGTCAAGTGTATGATGTCAGGTGAAGGTATCTTGTTTTTCTCTAATTTTACTTTTGACTATTTTAACTTCAATGGTTTCATGTAATGATGGATTTGGCCATGAAATATAAATTGAAAGCTAAAGTGAGGTGTTCAAAAGCGTAGCATTAAAATAGATTTAAAAGAGCAAGTTTAAACTTGGTATTTACTTTTGCTGAAGATATAAACGCTGTTTATTTCTAGAATTTAAGAAATTTCTGAAACTCCTATTGGTTCATATTAAGCTTTAATTTTAAGTTTATAGTTAATGTATTTTATACAGAGTTTACTTCAGACACTTTCTTTCTTTCCATATACAATGGTATGAAAAGATTTTATGCTCTATTCGGGGGTAAATAAGATTTATATTTAACTAAATGCTATATAACTAGGTATCTAATACTTTTATTTCTTAATTATTTTAAGACTATAGATTTTAATCTAGTAGTCTGAATTCAGATTTCAATCTTCTTCAGATTTCAATGGCTTCAAGGAATGAATAAGAGTTGAAAATTCAACCCATTTCGAGTTGAAAATTCAACTCATTTTGAGTTGAAAATTCAACCCATTTTGGGTTGAAAATTCAACTCATTTTGAATTATTAATGAATTTATACTTGTATACCTGGTCTGGGTTTTAAAAATAATAATATTAGGGTTTCGTTATAAAATATTGCTGACTATATAAATAGATATATGACTATATAATTCGACGAAACTGCATCCTAATCTCAGACCTTATACTGGTACGAAAGATTAATGAAGGGTGATGCAAGTATGACAAGTCTTTCTTCTATTTCAAATCCCATTTGAAAAATGTCATATTTAATCATGACAAGAAACAATACTTGGATTCATCTCTGGATGTTACTGTCATTGCTTAGGTAAAACAAGCTCTCTATCTCTCAATCCGTTTAAGATTAAAAAATAAAAATAAGAAAATGATTAGTTTTGTATTGTACTATGGACCCTTCTGGCTGGTCGAGGATAACCGCTGATCTTTTACTCCTGCATAAAAATAAAGTAATAAAGCCGATATTACATACCTTAATTAATCTAGCGTGAAATAAAAAAGGGAGATTTATTTGACAAAAAATCACAAACTGACAGTGAATGCCTGTTAACCATACGATATACCTTGAACATGATTAAACTCCAAATAGCTCTCATTTTAAGTTTAATGAACAGTGACTAAAATCTCACATTAGTACTACACACCTGGGTTCTTCACTAGGTCTACAAACAACCAGGTATCGAGAGAATGATAAAATTCTGAAGCAGTTTTCAATATACCTAACACTCGTGTACAAAAAAATGAGACTAATATATACTAAAATTAATACAAAAGAACAAGAACAGAAGGTGCCCTCAGAAGTTGAACCAGATCACGTTGGTTTCAGGCGATCAGATCAACTGGCATTACGGTACGGTTGATATTTAGCCCATGTGTACGGTACGGAATTACGGTACGATAAGTTTACCAAAGTGCGGTACGGTATAGTTCAAGTACGGAAAAAACAGGCAAATTCCGTACCGCACCTTACCTTAGGCTTGGATATATCGCTTAGCAATTACTGCTAATGCATATTTGGCTGCGTCAATAACTTCACTTGTATATTACCAAGGGACTTTATATTTCAGTTTGTAGGTACTATACTATGCATGTGTAATATATGTGTGTAATTCCTTAATTAATTCTTCCGCTCTGCTTGACTATGAACGTGTCTGCTTCCCCTGCAAAGTATTAAATCGATCATGTTGCGTTACGGGAATCATTCATGAACAGTATAATACGTTTTAGTGCGCCGTCTCTACTGAGTGGTGCACGCCACGGCACTGGTGAATGGTGGGCTGAGTGCAGTTCCTTTATTGTTATAGGCTGGGCAGGCACAATGAAAAGCTATTCTGAAATAGCCAGTTTCTGGTACTTTTCAGGGAGATTGATTTCCTTCTCTGTCTAGGCTGAACAATTAGATATTATAGTTAAAAAGAATAATGTTTTATACGCAGAGTTGCGACCCCGAGATTAATGTATTTACAAAACCAAGCATATAGTTCCTATGATTTTTTTTTTATTACAAATGTTTTGATTTGTAATTTCTCTATCATTTATTTGTTTGTTTCGGTATCTTTAGTTTTTACTTTACTTTTGAACATAAGGAATGCAACTTCTTATCAATTTTTATGACATCTGGAAGTAAAGTAAATTAGATCGACTGCTAAAGTTATTTGATTCGGATATATATAAAAATAGACATTCTAAAAAATAGTATTTTAGTCTACAGTTTACCTCTCTCTCTCTCTCTCTCTCGCTGGACGAGTGGTTTTCGCGCTCGGCTGCCAACCCGGTGGTCCGAAGTTCGATTCCCGGCTCTGCCAACGCGGAATCCCACAATAAGCTGTAGGTCCCGTTGCTAGGCGACCAATCAGTTCCTAGCCAGGTAAAAATATCTGTTAATCAGTTCAGTGGTCTGGTATAACTAAGATACACTTAACTTCTCTCTCTCTCTCTCTCTCTCTCTCTCTACACACACACACACACACACACACATATATATATATATATATATATATATATATTATATATAATATATATATATATATATATATATATGTATATATACATATATATAATATTGCAATTTAAGTAAAGTAAGATGCTTGTTCAACTTACAGGCATCATTCCACTACGTTCAGTGGAATAATGCCTGTAAGTTGAACAAAAATCTTACTTTACCTAAATTGCATATGTATATAAATTTTTAGTATATATTATAATATATATATATATAGATATATATATATATATATATAATAATATATATATATCTATATATATATAAGATATATAATATAAATTCTATAATATATATATTATTGTATATATATTATACACATATAGATTATGTATGTATGTATGATATATATATATTGTATATATATATACACATAAGATATATGTATGGTTATGTAGTCTATTATTATGGATATATATATATATATATATCTATATTATATTATAGATAATAGATATATATATATAGAGAGAGAGAGAGAGAGAGAGAGACGACGAGAGAGAGAGAAAGGGAGAGAGAGGAGAGAGAGAGAGAGAGAATGAATGGGGAAACTGTAGACTAAAATACTATTTTTTAGAATGTGTATTTTAATTTATATTGTTATTTTATATTGCTATCCATGTAACCAAATCTCGGCAACTTTGCGTATGTTTACATCCATACACATGCACACAATTACATAAAGTGGAAAACAAGGGAACAATATTAATAGTAATATACCGATCATAACGTCCGAGAGAGAGAGAGAGAGAGAGAGAGAGAGCTATACCAATAAATTGTCAAGTCACAGGATTACAGCTAAATTTCGGCCGTTCATTATTTAATTGTTCCAATTGCGCACGAATTAAACATGGACAAAACGTGGGCGAGATCCTATAAAAAGCAATTATACTAATGAAAAATGAAAAAAAACGTTATCATCAAATGGGAGGTGGCGCATACAAGAGAGATGTCGGAGTATCACTGATAAGTGTGGGGGGGGGGGGGGGGGGGGGTGGGGGGGGGGGGGGGGGGGGGGGGGGGGGGGGTGGGGGGGGGGGGGGGGGGGGGGGGGGGGGGGGGGGGGGGGGGGGGGGGGGGGGTGGCGCCGATGGTGTTCGGTGTTTCTTCAAATTTGATTGATACTGCAGTGTTTGAAAACTTTAAGTCTCTCATAACCTTCATGGCATCGTTCCAAAATCTTTGATGAATTATCTGTAGAAGTCTGGAAGCTACAGCTAAGATCTGTCTGTCTGTCTTTCTACGGAGAACCATGTGAACCAGTACGATGAAATGTGCATAGCAGTTAGTATGTCATGTATTAAAACAAATAGCATTACAGTAACTGTAACTACTGCTTATGATAGACCAGTGGAAACAAAATTTGGAAAGTTTGAAAAGCAATATCTATACTACTTACCGTAGTTCAACATTTCAGTATAAAAGCGCTGCTAAAAAATGCAATGGCAAAATGGCGACACTCGTAGGCCAAAGGTTGAATAAAGCGTGCGGAGAGAATAAGTGCTGAAATTATTTTCACCGCTCGGTGACAAAATCCACTTCCATAAAGGAAAGAACAGCAAGCTGAATGGAATCTGCCCTCTATCAAAAATAGTCCTACTTATACTATTCACGACACCCCGGTCAGTGATGCATGCATATTATAGGTAGCTAAGTCCCCGTTGTTCAGTATCTAAAGCATACCACTATACCTATTGAATTTGGAAGCATTTTAGTCACATCGGCCTAGCTACCTAATCGCCGGTTTCCTTTCTCTATAACAGAGCTCACTATTGCAAAACCCACAAATGATAACCATGTTAGCTACACATTCCACATGATTGATAAATATTACTATTCATGCAGTCATCGAAAGAGGTAAAAAAGGAACAAAAAAATCTACCTTCATTCACCCATTTCCTAGCCACCACCAATTTCTTCATCAGTAAAGCTCACGCGGCATCATCTAGCCGGATGACGGTGATAGTCCTTCACTTGGTCACATCTCAAGCTAAACTGATCCACGGACAGGGTTCAAGGTTGCCGCGAAGTCCGCACATCACCGAAAAACTAGCTCCGCACCGGGATAATTGCCAGGCAACGTTATTTTGCTACACTAACTAGACGAAATAGTCACCCTGGTTATAATATATTAACTCATATACTGGTATCTTTACCAGTATATGAGTTGGGTTTACTAATTAAACCTTTTTAGAGTTAGATTTTCCCCTTTCCGAAATTCAGTTGCTTCATGTCTTTTGAACATTACGTAACTTTAATGATAGGAAAATTTAGAATCGAACGAGATACGAGGACTTAATACCCTTCCTCCTTTCCCCTCCCGATGATCTCTTACATTCACCAAGAGCAATTTCATATGTATAAAGGATAAATGAACTATCATAACTAAGACAGTAATCATACTGCGTTGCTAAAACGTCTACTGACGTTTTATGTCAAAAGACTTCGTCTATGTGTAAAACCATCTTTTCGGTGCTAACCGCACCACAAATGCTACGTATACCTACCTATACATGCTAGAACAGAGCAAAATCAGATAAAATAATGTTGAGAGTGTCATTTTCGAGTAAATGTACTTCCTTCACTCTTATTGTGTCATGCAATATAGACGTAGAAAATACATGGGCATTCGAATGAATACATTTGGTTTTCACATGAATACAAATACAGTAACAGTTCCTGTCTGTCGATTACCTGACAAACGGCAATACGCAGTGAAAATCAATCAATAATTTCTTATGAGACAGATACTAATAATTACAATAAGAGATAGAAACAAATGAATACACAAAAACATTAGAGAATAATATCGTTGTGAGAGGAATTCCTCTTCCTCACACCCACTCTCTCTCTCTCTCTCTCTCTCTCGCAGGACCCACTAAGAGAGACGTTATAGTATAGTCTTGGACGTGATTTTAATTTTGTGTCCATAATATCAAGTATTGTCTTATACGTCGATATCAATTAAGAGGTCACGTATGTATACGCCTTTAGGCCTATGTATCAAATTTGCTTCCCTGGGTGTATATATTGGGTGTCTGGAGGGAGCCCACATCCGGCCCCACCCCCGCATCACCGCTATCCCTTGAAAGAGAGCGGAAAACGAACCTTAAGGCCTTTCCACACTAGGAAACATTGTTTGCAACCATTGTTTGCAAACAATTTTTTCCGTATATTGTTCCCATCCAGAATGGAAAACATTAAGTGTTTCTGTGTATATGTATGTACACATTTATGATGTATGTATATGTTTATATATACATATGTTTACATGCATATATGTATATATACACGTGTACATTGCATGTACATGTTTATAAATATAAAGTATATATGTATATATGTGTATGTGTATATTCAGGGTTAAACACGAGTTAACGCAAATATTGTGGGAAATGAAAGAACAAGTTTTCTGAGCAGAAAATCTTCCGAGAACATTTTTAGGCTTCGTTGGTGAGGGAAATCTTTGAAATAACCACTATCTCTATCTATCTATCGCTGCTTTCATGCGATAGAGGGTGGTGAAGGGAGGTCGGTGCATCCTAGGATGTTTGGGGGTCGGGGGTTAGGGGGAAGATGGAGCGAATAGGCCGATGTGGATAAATTACCTCCCAATCAAATGCATGATTTAGAAATGAAAAAAGTGCATGCATCATTGAATCCGTATTCCTCCCTATAAATGGCATTTATCAGACGCCGATAAAGAAATGGCTGTCCCTGATACCCCGTCATAGTATGGTTTTTAATTCCTCCTCCTTCTACGTGGCAAGAAATCCTCTTGGACAGTTTTATAGAAGTCATACCAACGTAAGAGCCGGAACATCCACGGACGGGGCATAAGAATGGGTAGACTACATTCAACTGTTTCAAGAGGTCTCCTACCTGGGTTGTTCTTCATAATAAGGTCCCGGGTACGTCGATTTTGGTAATAAATTACGAGTTCGAACTCTTTGTCGGTTTCGGTAGGGGTCACGCTTTCTCGGATGATTTTTCTCAATGCATCTTCGTCCTGACGTGACCGTAACATGCAATTCTAGTTTTGTAATGCTAAAGTCACACATTCACGTATCAACGCACGCACGCCACGCATGAGCGGAAATTGGTAGTTGGCAATAGCTTATGTCAGTAAACCGTAAATGTTCCGTAAAACATACGTAAAATCGTAGACGTACGATGACAGGTCGGCCGGGTGCTGTGCACCACCCAGGGGAGCGCCGTAGCCCACTCCAGTTATGAAATGTTCAAAACAAGTCGGGGGTGGTCACACCGAATGTCACCTGACGTAGCTCCAGGCGTTGCACGTGGGACCCACGGTGACTGCAACGGGGTAGGCGCTGGGATCAACGGCATTGTTCGCCACCGCGGTTTTCTTCTCGCCATAAAGAACCTGGGCCTCCTCATTGCATGGTAACTTACGGAAACCGACTCATACGTTCACAACCCTGTAGAAGAAGAGAACGCTACATGATAATTCAGGCATGGAAACAGATAGAAGGAATAGCCGAAAACATCATGGAGCTAAAAAATATCAGAAAGAGCAAGCAGAGGTAGATTAATAGTGCCCAAAACTATACCAGGAAAAATAAGGAAAGCACACAGGACATTAATCCACTACGCACCAGCATCGATAATGCAGCGTCTATTCAATGGGTTGCCAGCTCATCTGAGGAGTGAGCGTAGATGTGTTTAAGAATAAGCTCGACAAATATCTAAGCTGCATCCCAGACCATCCAGGATTGGAAGATGCAAAATATACCGGAAGATGTACTAGCAACTCTCTGGTAGACATTAGAGGTGCCTCACACTGAGGGACCTGGGGCAACCCGACCAAGATGTAAGGTCTGTAAGGTAAGGTAAGACGTGGCAACGGTGTAGCGCGGTATAAAAAAGGTCAGGTCGGCGCCTTCAGATCAGCAGTGCCCATATATAAGACATACAAAACTATCTCAATGCAATAAAACATTTTAAATAAAGGAATTTTTTGTATTCACTTTGAAAGTAGCAAACAAACATCAGTCTAGACATATGAAATGAAAAAACAAACTCACGACAAAATAATATATGACCAAAATATGCACATAAGACAAAAGCAAAATTTTTCAACACAATCTACAAAACTACATCTGAGAAAAAAAGGAACTCGAATACTTGGTGCTTTTACATCTCTCTCTCTCTCTCTCTCTCTCTCTCTCTTCCATCCTCGAGCTTCGTCGAGAACTTATAGTGTATATAATGTATATATTTATATATTAAATGATAAGTGTCTTTTTAAGTATATATTTATATTTTATATGTTAAGTATTTTCTAAGTATTTTTATAATTCTGGTTATCTTATATCTGGTAGTCATTGAAGCCTCTCTCTCTCTCTGTTTTTCTGTTATTTTTCTATTTTTCAGTTCATTTCCTTTCCCATTGTGTAGTTTTGAGTGAAATAGCTTCATATTTGACTTAAAGTGTAATTGATGTGTGTTTTGGTGCACCTTAAGTGCTCTAGGGTTAGTCTGGGGCTCTTGTAATGCATTTTTATATGATTCGTTTTGTGTGGCTGCGAATGAATCGCATTTCAACAGTTGTTATCTAAGTTCCTAAGACTGCTGTTTTGTTTAAACACTGATAATTTTTTTTTTCAGTTTTTAGAGTTCCTTAGCAATTCCCAACAGATGGCAGCATTATTAGTCTCCTCGTAAGTGTCACAGCAGCGTCTCTGAGTCTAAATTCCTTACCATCACCTCCAACCCCCCCCCCCCCCCCCCTCGAGAGCTGGTGCCAGGAAAACTGACTTCTGAGCAGGAGGAAACATTCCTGCCAGTTTTTCTGTGTAGTTCGTGGTGTGTTCAAGTGTTCAGTCTAAAGAGGTGGGAGGTGAGTGAATAGGGTCTTAAGAATTTTATTGTTATGGGTAACTTCATGTTAAATATGTCAATTAAGAAGTATTTGGAGTATTTTTTGTGATGGCTTTGGTTTTTATTCAAAAATATTTTTATCTCTTGTGTGCATGTTAGATGATATTGGAAAGGAAATCCAACTTTACTGAGACAGTTAGATAGATATTTTACGGAGCTTTTTATGACCGATGTGCATTAACGTTTAAATTAAAATAGCTCGTTTTAAGTTGTCAATTAAAGTTTTTAGTGTCAAGGGTATGATGTCAGGTGAAGGTATCTTGTTTTTCTCTAATTTTACTTTTGACTATTTTAACTTCAATGGTTTCATGTAATGATGGATTTGGCCATGAAATATAAATTGAAAGCTAAAGTGAGGTGTTCAAAAGCGTAGCATTAAAATAGATTTAAAGAGCAAGTTAAACTTGGTATTTACTTTGCTGTAGATATAAACGCTGTTTATTTCTAGAATTTAAGAAATTTCTGAAACTTCTATTGGTTCATATTAAGCTTTAATTTTAAGTTTATAGTTAATGTATTTTATACAGAGTTTACTTCAGACACTTAC
>NC_061102.1:58057300-58069800 GCF_015104395.2 Macrobrachium nipponense | reverse complement strand
ACGTCGATATCAATTAAGAGGTCACGTATGTATACGCCTTTAGGCCTATGTATCAAATTTGCTTCCCTGGGTGTATATATAGGGTGTCTGGAGGGAGCCCACATCCGGCCCCACCCCCGCACCACCGCTATCCTTGAAAGAGAGCGGAAAACGAACCTTAAGGCCTTTCCACACTAGGTAAAGCAGTTGTTTTGCAACCATTGTTTGCAAACAATTTTTTCCGTAATATTGTTCCCCATCCAGAATGGAAAACATTAAGTGTTTCTGTGTATATGTATGTATACACATTTATGATGTATGTATATGTTTATATATACATATGTTTACATGCATATATGTATATATACACGTGTACATTGCATGTACATGTTTATAAATATAAAGTATATATGTATATATGTGTATGTGTATATTCAGGGTTAAACACGAGTTAACGCAAATATTGTGGGAAATGAAAGAACAAGTTTTCTGAGCAGAAAATCTTCCGAGAACATTTTTAGGCTTCGTTGGTGAGGGAAATCTTTGAAATAACCACTATCTCTATCTATCTATCGCTGCTTTCATGCGATAGAGGGTGGTGAAGGGAGGTCGGTGCATCCTAGGATGTTTGGGGGTGGAGGGGTCGGGGGTTAGGGGGAAGATGGAGCGAATAGGCCGATGTGGATAAATTACCTCCCAATCAAATGCATGATTTAGAAATGAAAAAAGTGCATGCATCATTGAATCCGTATTCCTCCCTATAAATGGCATTTATCAGACGCCGATAAAGAAATGGCTGTCCCTGATACCCCGTCATAGTATGGTTTTTAATTCCTCCTCCTTCTACGTGGCAAGAAATCCTCTTGGACAGTTTTATAGAAGTCATACCAACGTAAGAGCCGGAACATCCACGGACGGGGCGGCATAAGGAATGGGTAGACTACATTCAACCTGTTGTTTCAAGAGGTCTCCTACCTGGGTTGTTCTTCATAATAAGGTCCCGGGTACGTCGATTTTGGTAATAAATTACGAGTTCGAACTCTTTGTCGGTTTCGGTAGGGGTCACGCTTTCTCGGATGATTTTTCTCAATGCATCTTCGTCCTGACGGTGACGTACATGCATTCTAGTTTTGTAATGCTAAAGTCACACATTCACGTATCAACGCACGCACGCCCA
Organism: Macrobrachium nipponense; assembly: GCF_015104395.2. Taxonomy (NCBI): domain Eukaryota; kingdom Metazoa; phylum Arthropoda; class Malacostraca; order Decapoda; family Palaemonidae; genus Macrobrachium; species Macrobrachium nipponense. The sequence goes on along the minus strand of NC_061102.1, from coordinate 58,068,644 downwards.
CGCATGAGCGGAAATTGGTAGTTGGCAATAGCTTATGTCAGTAAACCGTAAATGTTCCGTAAAACATACGTAAAATCGTAGACGTACGATGACAGGTCGGCCGGGTGCTGTGCACCACCCAGAGAGACCGTAGCCCATCCAGTTATGAAATGTTCAAAACAAGTCGGGGGTGGTCACACCGAATGTCACCTGACGTAGCTCCAGGCGTTGCACGTGGGACCCACGGTGACTGCAACGGGGTAGGCGCTGGGATCAACGGCATTGTTCGCCACCGCGGTTTTCTTCTCGCCATAAAGAACCTGGGCCTCCTCATTGCATGGTAACTTACGGGGAAACCGACTCATACGTTCACAACCCTGTAGAAGAGAACGCTACATGATAATTCAGGCATGGAAACAGATAGAAGGAATAGCCGAAAACATCATGGAGCTAAAAAATATCAGAAAGAGCAAGCAGAGGTAGATTAATAGTGCCCAAAACTATACCAGGAAAAATATGGAAAGCACACCAGGACATTAATCCACTACGCACCAGCATCGGAGTAATGCAGCGGTCTATTCAATGGGTTGCCAGACTCATCTGAGGAGTGAGCGTAGATGTGTTTAAGAATAAGCTCGACAAATATCTAAGCTGCATCCCAGACCATCCAGGATTGGAAGATGCAAAATATACCGGAAGATGTACTAGCAACTCTCTGGTAGACATTAGAGGTGCCTCACACTGAGGGACCTGGGGCAACCCGACCAAGATGTAAGGTCTGTAAGGTAAGGTAAGACGTGGCAACGGTGTAGCGCGGTATAAAAAAGGTCAGGTCGGCGCCTTCAGATCAGCAGTGCCCATATATAAGACATACAAAACTATCTCAATGCAATAAAACATTTTAAATAAAGAAATTTTTTGTATTCACTTTGAAAGTAGCAAACAAACATCAGTCTAGACATATGAAATGAAAAAACAAACTCACGACAAAATAATATATGACCAAAATATGCACATAAGACAAAAGCAAAATTTTTCAACACAATCTACAAAACTACATCTGAGAAAAAAAGGAACTCGAATACTTGGTGCTTTTACATCTCTCTCTCTCTCTCTCTCTCTCTCTTCCATCCTCGAGCTTCGTTGAGAACTTATAGTATATAATGTATATATATATATTAAATGATAAGTGTCTTTTTAAGTATATATTTATATTTTATATGTTAAAGTATAAGTATTTTTATAATTCTGGTTATCTTATATCTGGTAGTCATTGAAGTCTCTCTCTCTCTGTTTTTCTGTTATTTTCTATTTTTCAGTTCATTTCCTTTCCATTGTGTAGTTTTTGAGTTGAAATAGCTTCATATTTGACTTAAAGTGTAATTGATGTGTGTTTTGGTGCACCTTAAGTGCTCTAGGGTTAGTCTGGGGCTCTTGTAATGCATTTTTATATGATTCGTTTTGTGTGGCTGCGAATGAATCATTTCAACAGTTGTTATCTAAGTTCCTAAGACTGCTGTTTTGTTTAAACACTGATAATTTTTTTTTTTTTCAGTTTTTAGAGTTCCTTAGCAATTCCCAACAGATGGCAGCATTATTAGTCTCCTCGTAAGTGTCACAGCAGCGTCTCTAAATTCCTTCCCATCACCTCCACCCCCCGCCCCCTACCCCTCGAGAGCCGGTGCCAGGAAAACTGACTTCTGAGCAGGAGGAAATATTCCTGCCAGTTTTTCTGTGTAGTTCGTGGTGTGTTCAAGTGTTCAGTCTAGAGAGGTGGGAGGTGAGTGAATAGGGTCTTAAGAATTTTATTGTTATAGGTAACTTCATGTTAAATATGTCAATTAAGAAGTATTTTGAAGTATTTTTTGTGATGGCTCTGGTTTTTATTCAAAAATTATTTTATCTCTTGTGTGCATGTTAGATGATATTGGAAAGGCAATCCAACTTTACTGAGACAGTTAGATAGATATTTAACGGAGCTTTTTATGACCGATGTGCATTAACGTTTAAATTAAAATAGCTCGTTTTAAGTTGTCAATTAAAGTTTATAGTGTCAAAGGTATAATGTCAGGTGAAGGTATCTTGTTTTTTTGTAGTTTTACTTTTGACCATTTTAACTTCAATGGTTTCATGTAATGATGGATTTGGTCATGAAACATAAATTGAAAGCTAAAGTGAGGTGTTCAAAAGCGTAGTATTAAAATAGATTTAAAGAGAAGTTAAACTTCGTGAAAACTATTAGAACGATATTATGGTATTTACTTTGCTGTAGATATAAACGCTGTTTATTTCTAGAATTTAAGAAATTTCTGAAACTTCTATTGGTTCATATTAAGCTTTAATTTAAGTTTATAGTTAATGTATTTTATACAGTTTACTTCAGACACTTACTTTCTTTCCATATACAATGGTAGGAAAAGATTTTATGCTCTATTCGGGCGTAAATAAGATTTATATTTAACTAAATGCTAAATAACTAGGTATCTAATACTTTTATTTCAATTAATTATTTTAAGACTATAAGTTTAATCTAGTCTGAATTCAGATTTCAATGGTTAATTTAAATGTGTTGTTAAATATGAATGAGTAGTTTTTAAACTATACTTTAAGGTTTTAATCAGTGGTTTTAATCAAATGTGTAAGACAGCCTCGCACTCCTTAATGAGTGAATTTTTTTTTTTTTTTTTTCTTTTAGGTTGACTCTCTGGGTCAGTTCTGGAAACTTTTATAAATTAGAGCGATGACAGTTTTAGAAACCTAAGTTCAGTTAAGTGTAGGTAGGTATGTAACATTACTGCATTTTTAATATTTTAACTTTATTTCCAAAGGCTTGTTGTTTTAAGAATGGGACTAGGCTGTGTTAAAGGTAGTGTTAAAGAAACTTGACTAATATAAGCTGTTAGTTTCAATGGAAAGTTGAAAAGTGATTGACATTGCTGTTTCTTTCACTGACGGATAAGTTTTTCCAGATCAATTTAGCATTTGCATAATTATGGGTACCGTGAATGTTTAAACTGAGAGTTTTAAGTTACTGAGTGTCGCATTTTATTTCTTTTTCTGAACTCTACTTCCTCTCCTAGAATCAAGTTCTCTTAACCGCCTTCTTGCCTCTACTCAAGAGATGTAGTTTCGGAAATATATTGTTAAGTTTATCATCATGAGTTTGAAACATCTCCGCCTGTATACCCAAAGAAGATACTGACTTAGAACTTATCGTCGCAATCTCTGACGAGGATAGGAAGTATACCAACAGATACTTGCGTATAACATTAATAACCACACAGTGCGCCTCGTTATACCAGGCCCAGCACTACACATAGAGGTGTCAGTTATCACACCGGCTGCGTTTTAAAATCAAAAGAATTTTCGGCCATAAGGAACCATGCAAATTCATGTAAAACTGACGTTATGTATAATAATTTCAAAATACTCTGTCAAACTGCTGATTGTCTTTCGCTCCTTCTTTTAGAATCTCTTTACATCAAGAAACTGTCTCCTACCTTAAACAATCAAACTACCTCCACACCGTTACTGATTCCTCTAACATCGCTTTTTTGACTATGCTATTTTCCACCACAACAACCAAACCTCTTAACAGTGAGTCTGGCAGAATGCTGTCTTTGTTTATTTTTTCAATTTTTATTTTTTGTTTTGCTTTTGGATGTGTTATTTTACTAAGTTATTCAGTGTTTTAATTTACTTTTAGCTTAAAGTCACTGTGTAGTTTTCTTTTTCTTTTAGCTTAATGACAAACTATATTTCTTATATTATTAGGTTATTTTAGTATACTTTTAATATTGTAAAAAATTAATTCTATTTATAGCCCTGAAGATGGGAAAGGATTCCCGAAACGTAGTTGTCAATAAAAAGAAGAAATGATCTCCAGTCTTCTCGTTGTCCTCTTCATTATTAAAATTAAGCTCACCAGGAGCGAAAATCTTACAAGTTATATATAATATATATATATATATATATATATATATATATATATATATATATATATATATATATATATATATATAATATATATATATATATATATATATATAAGCAAATACCACAGGTATTTAATGAAGTCATGTGCATCTACTTTGATTTTTTAAGCAAACACGCACACACACACTATATATATATATCATATATATAATATATATATATATATATATATATATATATATATATATATATATATATATAAGAGGTAGAAAATATAATTACGTCTACGGGACAGAGAGAGAGAAAACGAAGGTCAGCCGCTTATCATTATCCCTTACTGAACAAACGATCGAGAAATCTTATTGAGGGACTTATCAGGGGGAGGGACGATGGGATGGGTTTATATACGTACACAAAAGAGTGGAGAGGTTCTCCTCCTCTCTCTCTGACACTGGCGCCTCCTATGGTAGCGGAAGTACAATTACATCCGTCTGCCTGAGTCAAGTCACGAATGAGGAGGAAGTTCGTCGTTCGCCGCGGGTGGCATTTGAGAGGCCGCAGAGAAAGACACGAAGAGAGAGAGATCCAATCACCAAATATCTACTTTCAAAACGGGAGGACTTCGAACGAGTCATCATCACCTCATCGGAGTTGAAACCTAAACAAAGACATTCATATGATAAACTCTCACTCTTCCAAACTCACTATGAGGAGGAGGAATCTTTATTTTTATTATCATTATTACTTTTCAGACTGCCCGTGGATGTCATCATTCGAAATTTCTGGGTTAAGGTATGACGGAGTAGATGTAAGAACACACATGCGCTCACACTCTGACACAAACACCCACGCGGAATACTTATATATATACTATATATATATATATATATATAATATATATATATATATATATATATATATATATATATATATATATATATATATATAGATATATATATATATATATATCCATATATATATATATATATATACCAATAATATATACTATATATAGGATATATATATGTATATATATATATATATATATATATATATATATATATATTTATATATATATTGCTACGTATATAGAACGCTCGCCTTACCCAGCTGTGTGTTTTAGTTTTATTATATTTAATATAAAAGTAGCAGCCATGCTGTCTCCTGAAGCTACTGTTGTTGGGAGAGTGGGGATGTTGTAGGAATGATATTTCCGGTCTGACGGAAGCTTAGGGTAAGAGAGGCAGGTCACAAGAGTAGCTAGGCTTCGAGATGGATTTTAGGGACTTCTACAATAAGACCTATTTTCCTTCCCAATTTGCTGGCGTTGTGTTTACCACCTTTCAGGCAATGCTCGAGGCGGTTTTTGGAAGCCCCGTGATTCGAAAGCAAGGAGTATCGCCCTCAGTCGGCCGCGAGACGTGGTCTCGGACAGAGGTCAAATTGCCAGCCTCCCAAAATTAGGCCTACCCACGACGCACTGGTGGACCCGGACCCCAGACCTGAACAGAGTCGGACCGCATTCTTCTCCAAGGATACACAGAATATTGCATAAAGATTCCATGAGTCACGTGCCGTCTCTCTGCTCGCAAGTGTGCATTAACCCAAGTGAATGAAACCAGCTTGAATTGAATGAGACTATAAGCCCCAACGTGGGGGCCAATATCATTTAACTTTTCTCCAGGCCAGCACGGGCCTTTTTGTAAATAAATAGTTTAAAGTAACGAGCTGAGTTTTCTGGCGACCTTCCCCCTAAAGAAAGTTTACGGTAAGTTCAAGCAATTCCCTCTTGAAATCCCTAAATTACTTCCGTTTACGTATCTAGTCTCTCACAAGGCCCTATATACGTAAAATTGGCGAATCTTGCCTGGATTGAACCTAGCTTGCTTAAAAAAAGCTTGTAAATCGCGTTATCCGTTGTAAACGTAAACTGTAAATTATTTTACAAAGCGTAAATCAAGCACACTTGCAGGGAAAGAAGACACACTGACTCACGGTAAGGTATTCCATTCATTTAATATGATTATTTATAACCTATGTTGAGCTTAAGTAGAAACAATATTTATTATATTGTAACGGCCAGAGCGCCGAGCGAATTCTGTTATTTTATAAATCGCATTGTGCTCGTCGGACGAGACATCACGTTGTGCAGATAGATGCCAGAAAAGGACGCCAGATCAAACTAGGAAGTGCTTTGCCAGGGTTTATTGCTGTATTAGAAAGCCTAGTTAGTTAGGAGTGTTTTACTAATAGTTACGGCAAAAGAAGTGTACAATTCTTTTGTCTGTGATATGTTAGGGTATTCATTTTTAACTTAGTTTCATTCCAAGTGTTGGTAACCGCTACCTCTCAGCTTGAATTCAGCTTAGAGCTCTCTCGCGCCTGCGCGGTCTCAACCAACCTTCGTCTCATTCACAGCGGCAGCCATGTTTGTTTGCCTCTTTCAACGTATCTAAACAATTTAAGCAAAGTAACGTAAGTCACGAAGTTTTAACGTAAATAATATCGATCTCGGTACTAGTATCTATCGTCCTGCCAGAGAAATTAACGTAATTCGCCTTGAATAAGAAAGTAGTATTTCGTGTTGTAAATCGCCTCGCATTTACAGAGAATCAGCTGATTCGCCATCAATGCTAGCACACCGTGGTGCTAACCCGCTCTTCTCGCCTCACGTGTTCCACCTCGCATCGCTCACTCGCGCGCTGAGCGAAAATTCATTTCACTTAACGTAACCTCATTTACAATTGTTTGCTAACATCGTTTTCAAATCCTTACCGTAATTTTTCACTTGTCCTTACGTAAAGTTAACGTAAATCTTAAAAGTAGAGTCACTTGCAAGAATTGTTAACGTAAAACGCGTCTTTGTGAAATTCATATTGAAACGCAAATCATTTCATAAGCGCAAGCCGCTAACATTAACGTAAAAATCGTTCAACGCGAGCGCGTTATCATTTTCATAAAACGTTTTTCAAAAGCAATTCTTTCAGTAAAACGTTAACGTAAGTAGATAATTTAACGCAAGTTGCGTCATATTAAACGAACAAATTAGTAGTTCAATTCAAATATAAGGGAGTTCATTCATATATCATTTTCACCCTCTCCGAGAGAGAGAGAGAGAGAGAGAGAGAGAAAACCAGAATCCATTATTCACGAAGCCAAGAGTACTACATCTTACCATTAATTATAGCATGCCGAATTAACCTTATTTTAGTCTCTTGTGTCTTTCATTTACACAGCGTGATACGTACGCGCATGTGTCCAGTGCAGTTTGCAAACATTTATTTGTTTCATTTATCGAGTACTTCAGCGAGTGACTGAGCATTTCTAAAATTTCCATTACCTGTCGTTGCCCGAGTGGTCTTTTCATTTTCTTTATCACGAAAGACTTGCGTATACCGCAAGCACAATTCGCACAGTGTGCCACGCCAATTCATTACTTCCAGACAGGGAAGTCGTTACCAGTTTAGGACTGGCCACCACCAGTGCACGTCAGGTCTTACCATTTCACAGTGCCACTAATTCTTGACCCTGTCCATCGACTGGCTGCTGAAGTACTCCCACCTTTTACTTTCTCTCCTCCACCATTACACTGCTGCCCACCCGGAACAGAGTGCCATTTCACTTCGGTATACTTGGGTATACTGCGTGTAGTGTCCGGGACACACCAGCACGATACCAGTGCTCAAAGGAACGCCTCCTCATAAGTGCCATCGCACCTGTGCAGACGTACAGGTAGCCCTATACCTGCGTGTCCGTCCTTACGGAACGTCCAATTCATTGAAGTATCCGCCATTTTGGATCACTGAACCAAGGAACGCCTCCTCATAAGTGCCGTGCACCTGTATTGGACCTACAGGTAGCCCATTCCAGCGTCTCCCAACTTAGGAACGCCCTTAAGTGTGACGTACGCCGTACACTCCATTGATTTTTTCACCTCTTTAGAAGGTGCCAATCCAGAAGTGCCACCAACTTACGGGACACTTCCCAAGTGCCACAGAGCACCCAGTCTTCTCAGACTTTTTCATTACCACATTGCAGAACCCATTTCCAAGTGAGTGCCACTTTCCACAGTAGGCACTCCTATTCCATTCAGTACCCTTTCCTGGCCATTATTTTCATTTTCTTCCGAGCCTCTACTGTAGCCTAAGGGAAATGTCTTCCCCTGCTTCCCGTGACTTCTTTGCCAGAGAGCTAGAGAAGCTCGGAGCCCTCATAACTCTGGGCAGGGAGGCTGGTTACACTGGACCAGCACTTGACCAGTGGATAAAGACGCAGCAGGCTGCTGCGCGCCAGCAGGGAAAGGAAGAAAGAAGAAAGAGAAGCAGAGAGGAAAGCCGGAGAAGCAGAGAGAAAAGAAAGAGAAGCAGAGAGGATAGCCAGAGAAGCAGAGAGAAAGAAAAGAGAAGAAGAGAGAGAGCATGAGCTAGCTCTCCTAGATGACGCAATCTCTCTGCTAGTTTCCAAGCCCCAGACCATGAGCTGGACTCCCGGTAAGAGGTGGTTGCGGAGGTTCTGCACCACTTGTTGTGTGCGTGGGCATGCTGGTGGATTCCGACCAGTGCCCAAGTCGGTCCTCTACCTTGGAGGAGAGCTTCCAGGGTGAACTTCTCCAAGGCTACCATGTAGCCCTGCCTGATGAACTGTCTCCTACGCCCTATCGGTGGGTACAAGTCATGGCCGACACCGAAGCCCAGGTCTCCCTTATTTCCAGAAAGGCATTGCCTAGGGGTGCCAAAAATCCGGAACGGACGAAGAAATTCAGTTCGAATGGATTGACGGTAACCTCTATTCTGTTCCTTCGGTCCTTCTGAATGTGAAAATGCCCTTTCTGGACCAGGTGACCAAGGAAACCACATTGTGCCGCCTGTGGGCGTAGTGGACCAATTTCATGATGTTTATCAGGTGATATTGGGCCGAGATTTACTAAAGCCGTATCTCCCCTGGACGCAGCTCCCACTACCAGATGCACCGGACACCTGCAGCATGCCAGATAACCACACCTCAATTTTAGGTTCAGAGGCTAGTGCCTCCGATGTCCCGACATCCTGTCTATTTGCGAACCTGGCCCTGACCCAGTGTCAGAGCCCAAAGTTTCTTCCGCACCATCTCAGCCTCTTACCCCTTTACCGCCTACCTCCTCCCCTTTGGAAGAGGTAAGCCCACCAGTTGACCCGGACTGTTTCCGAGGGTGATCCAACAGAGGACTCTTCACCTGTGCCAGAGCACACTGCCAGCCTTGGTGACTCCGCAGATTCGCAACCTGTGGGGCCATCTCGGCCTTATCATCCAGTGCCACGGAAGAGGTTCTGGAACAAGTTCTGCCGAGACTGTGGCCGCAAGGGTCACATGTCTGCCAACTACGGAGGGTGCGCGAACCACAATATTCCGGCCATCGCAATGGCCGTCACCAATCCTTCTTCTCTAGGACCCCCAGCTAAGGGCCCTATAACCGTCGCACCCCTCCAAAGCCATTATCAGCCAAGCCACGTCAGAGCCTACGACGACTCTGGCGCTCAAATCTCCCTGATACGGGAAGACAGAATTCCCCGAGGGGCTAATGTTGATAGACGTCGATTGATCACCATCGAAGGTATCAACCATATCAAGCTGATCCTTCCGACCGTCCAATTGAGGGTCACCAGACCTCATTTTTCCAGAATTTGTACCCTTGCAGTTGCAAGCTACATTCCAGGAGGTTACGACCTCCTCCTAGGGCAAGACATGAAGTCTCCCTCACCGTTCAAGAAGCCTAGGGGTCCTAACCCCACAACAAAACACTCCAAGGCAAGGAGTCATCGAAATTCTACTTCCTCTAGGAAGTATGTCCACCAACAGTCTCCCCCGTTACCAAGGAGGGAGATTGACCATTCGCAGTTCCGTTGCAAAACCTGTAACGTAATAGGGCACTCTACTAATTGGCCTAGGTGCCCTAGCAAACTACCAGCAGCGGACACTGTCCATTTTCCACAAGGCCTAGCCTTCAACAAGAGACAGGAGCCTCTGTTTCCCATTTCCAAGGGCACGCTGAGAGGTATTGCACCTCCAGTACCTGCCACAGGTCCAGTCGACCTCAACTCTCTGCCAGTGCCACTTGGCAGCACTGAGCAGTGCCAAGCTCCGTCCAGCCTGGACGTAGAGCCACCACCGAACTTGACCTCTGCGCCTGGCCCCGAGCTAGCGCCGGCGCCTAACCTTATCAAGGATCCTCCTACAGGAGATCCTCCAACAGGCATGGAGCTTACCACAGCCCATGGCCAATCACTAGTTCCTTCTTCTTCATCCTTACCTCTGTCGCCCGAGGATGAACCTCCGGCAGACCTTACCTTTGTACCTCCTCTGGAAAACCAGGAACTGCCCGACCAGGAGTCAGCCTGGAGTTTTCCCCTCACGACGGTTGCCGCAGCAGCCGGAGTGAGGGCCTCCCCTGCAGTAGGTTCCACCTCTACGACGGTTGCTGCAGAGACCGAAGTAGGGTGTTCTCCTGAAATCCTTCAGGCTACCGCTGCCTCAGCTCCTGCCGGCGTTTCTGGCCTTACCCCAGAGTCGTTGCCTCCGTCTACTCCTAGGACTGGTATAGCCAGGTCCTGGAGGAATAAGAAGAAGAAGAAGAAGGGACGTCATTAACAAACTAACACAAAAGAGCCACATGCTCTCCTTGACACCTGTGCCCGAGGTACAGTGTCGCATTCATTCGCAGAATGATCCTGGCACCTACCCAGAGGTAGCCAGCCTGATCTCTGCAGTAGCACTAACCCTCTAACCCCTAGCCATTGTAATACTAACCCTCACTTAAATATAACTACCTCATTGCATTTCCCTCCTGGTCAACTAACCACTCATCATCCCCAAGCATCATTACCTCTTATCATGTATTTTTACAATTCCGTCGCTGAACTACTGCTGTGCGTACCACACTCTGGAATGATTGCGTCTTCATTTAACTGTATTGAGTAGGTTAGGCTAATGATTGAGTACCAGGGCATTAGGTTAGTAGCAAGTAGAATTTTCAAGTAACCTTATCAAGGGGTAGAGTAGACTGTCGTCACAAGACAACCTGTAGGTATTTATTAGGCTAGACTACATCACTATATTAAGTTAGTACACTTAGCATCTTTGCCTATAAGTTAGGTAGGCCATTGTAGTCAGCCGTATCGCTGCTCAAAAAACTTCAAGGTTAGAGGTAGGAGAACTGGGTTGTCGAGGCGATCAACTTATTTAAGCCAAGACCTTCACGCCCGAAAGGGAGTGAATGCCTTCTTAACAGGGGGAGCTGCTACGTATATAGAACGCCTCGCCTTCCCAGCAGTGTTTTAGTTATATTTAATTATAAAAGTAGCAGCCATGCTGTCTCCTGAAGCTACTGTTGTTGGGAGAGTGGGGATGTCGTAGGAATGATATTTCCGGTCTGACGGAAGCTTAGGGTAAGAGA
>NC_061102.1:58039800-58052300 GCF_015104395.2 Macrobrachium nipponense | reverse complement strand
AGGGAATGAGTATATGATGACTCCACAACATGTAGGGTATGAACGAGTGATGGCGTCATCATTGTTCCCAAAAGACAGTAATCGAGGTTGTAACGTCATGGTTGGCTTTAATATATTTGTAATATGCAAACTATATATTAAAAGGAAATAAAAAAAAATACTAGATAACCGGACAGTCTTTTATTTAAATCCAAGAAATAATTTCAAAGTAGAAGAGGTCAATCTTCAAAATAAAAAAGGAAACATTTTTTTTTTTTGCTTTGATCCAGCATTGCAATGCCCCGAAGGGAGGAATGCCCCCAGCAGGAGGTATAGTATCAGCCAGTCGGTTACCAGCTTTGAAGCTGACCCAAAGGGCTTAAGTTTTCTAAGCTGGCGGCTGATTGGCTGAGATGGGAAAAATTCTTATAAATGCTTCCCCTGTACTTTCCCAAATGTCTTTCAGTTTTCTATGTCACTAGTGAGGACTCTTAGACCATTTCAAATATCAAAGAAAACGTTAGGAGTCTTCCAAGATGGGCGTGGTCAAGTTACTACTGAGACAAGCCTTGGCTTACGTTCACTCATATGGCTATGGTTTTGTACTTGGGCAAATGCTTGCTTGACACATGTAGGGTCTAATGAAACATGGAGTGTTAAAACAGCAGAATTGTGTCTCGAAGCATAATGGCCAAAATAATACTCCTATTATAAGTCCAGTTTTCTGCTTCCCGTTTTCATTGAATTTCGAAGCCTAAAAGAGTTTCTCTGACGTCTTCTTAACTAGAAAATGGACTTTTTAGTACTATAATTGAACCCTAAAGAAAACAGGAACTACTAAGCAAAACACGATAACAAATAAAGTGTTTAGCTGATATTTTAATATTGAAATGATCCGATTTTCTTGATACTTTTGATAATTTTACAAAACGGTATGCTCTACGTTGAGGTGCATTTTTTTTAGAAATTAAATGGGAATAAACTTTTAATAAAATTTAACTAATCAGTAAAAAATGCTGTAAAAATATATCTTCAAAATCACGCTTGTAGCATTTTCGTATTTTATGAATGTGCTTACTTTACATTTTCAACGAAAAATTTCGCAGCTTAAAGTTATTTCAACAATGATTTTTAGGCTTAGCCTAACATACACCAAAATGCATATTCAGAACTAAATATTCCGATTTTTTTTTCTAGTTTACATGATCATTTTATCTACAAGATTTTGAAAACGGAATATTCATTTATATTCTCAAATGTCTCTCTCAAGAAAATTACAGGAATATCACAAATAAACCAAAGAAAATCTAATTAATTTTATTTTACTTCAAATTACAAGCCATCCTCCGGTCTTTTGTTACAACAAAAGCAATCAGTTACACCAAGACACATACAGACAAGTGACTCAGACCCTTTCAGGTGGAACAAGTGCGCCTTGAGGCACGACCCCCTCCCAAAATAACCACTTCGTCTTGTAGGCCTAACACCATTCAATGTAAGGGATTGAGTCAGGTAAATGGTCAGAGACGTGCAAAGCTAATGTCCTCCTGCCCTGAGCTCTTCCTCACCCAGCAAGGCAGCAGGTAGGACTAACGTCGCCTTCACCGTACACGTGGACCACCAGGTCAGTTAGTTTCTGTGAGAATATCTTCCAAAAATCCATCCCATTGCCAGGTATCGTCAGGGAGGAATGTCCAGCTGCAAATTGGGACATTCCTTCGGGCGTTTTGAAGTTTGGATATCATCTCAAATTGTTTTGCCTCCAGTTCTAACAAGACTTAGAAAAGCAGTTTTGTAATTTAGATTAAAAAAGTCTTTTCAAATAGCTCATCAATTTATTGACAATAAAAATTCCTTTTTTGCTTTGCGTAACTAAAACCTGGCTAATAATGAAAACTGCTCTTTGATATGGCACATGACTATATAAAGATTACTGTTTCACATACTAGAACAGAGCTACAATGTGCCAAAAAACCATAACTTTGCATTGATCATCAGTACAGGGCTACAGAATAATGGTTAGGAAAAACTTCATGAAAGTAAAATTCTTTTAATTTTGACCTTATTCCTCAAGACCTGCCTTTAAAGTGCTAATACAAAACTTCAACTCTCAATAAATTAAATTTTTTTTAGGTTTTAGGAGACGCTGTCTTGACATTTTGTCTTATTCTTGAAGCAGTATTCATCTTTATAACCAAAAATTTTTAAGATAACACTGAACCTCTAATTTTGCGAGTTCTATTTGACGAAAAAAAACACCGGAGCTGACATACCTTCCAGTACAAAATAAATAAATAAATAAATTAATTAATAAATAAAAACCAAGCTGACACATTTTGTAGATAAATATCTCAATCGGAATGACTGCACAAAAAAAATCACACTAGATAAAAAAAAAATAACCTTTCATGGGTAGAAAACTGACAAACAACCACCGACACGTAAAGAAGGTACAAACCAAAAATTTTAGGCAAGTCTCCACTTCCTGGGCAAAACCGACTCTGGCTCCCAAGCTGACAAACTTTGTAGCCAAATGAACTACATTTTCTGTGGAAAACTTACTTATCGCCCACAAAAACAAACAAAACGAAAACTCCTGACAAAATGAAACGTGCTAAAAGACTTCCTGACAAATAAAAAAAACAAGTTAAATTGATACACTGTGTGGAAAACTTGCAAATCAACATATTTTCAAGCCTCCGTAAATAATAAAAATCAATATCTAATTATTTCCAATCAGAACAAAAACCTCCCTTGAATCAACAGAACTTTCTTTAGAAAAAAACTGTGTTTAAAATAACACTTCATTGGGGAAAACAACCTCGGAATTGATAACACTTTTCAAGCAAAAACTTACAAGAATTATTGCAATGGACAAAAATCGCTTCCATTCAACACATTTTCCGGGCAAAAACCTCCAGAATAAAAAAATCTTAAGCAAAAACTCAAGTAAAAATAACACTCCCCTACAAAGACACATTTTAGGCAAAGCCTCAACCAAAATAGACGGCCTTTCCAGGTAGAAACGATAAAAAAAAAAAAAAAAAAAAAAAACCGATTTTCTAAAGTTTCCAGAACGTAAAATTCACTAGATATAAAGGAATTATAAGCAAGTGACTCATGGCGCCTAGGAGGAGCTCTGCAACTAATAGGTATCCTAATTAAGAACTCTCACAAACAAGAATATATACTTCTTGGCAGAGAAATAGCAAACTAACAGACTTCTAGGAAAAAACCACACACAAAATAGACTTTGCATCCAAAACATACTTCCTAGCAGACTTTCTTGTCCCCCTCCCCAAATCACGTACTACTACATTTTCTAGCTGCCAAAAATTCCAGACTAATATATTTTCTACATCGAAAAATACAAACTAGCAAGGCCTCTAAGAATGATCAGATGATATAACTAACAGGCTACCAGCAAAAATTACAAAGTAATAGACTTTCTAGCAAAAGTTTTAAGCGACTCTTTAGGCAAAAGCTCACAAATCCAGACATCATGAATACTATAGCATCAAAGTCAACAGATTCTGTGAAAGGCACAACCATTAAAGTTAACTGTCTTTCTGAAGAAAAGAAAAAAAAACACGACAGACTAAAAGCTACATGAACGTACAAGCAACACGGAAATTTTGAATAAAAATATGGCATAAACTGCCTGAATTACTTAATGAGAGAACATCACAAAATAGTGTACAATGTAAACCCCAAGGTATTACAAACCAAGTAACATCCTGAATGCAAAAATATCAAAAGCAGACTTTCTGAAAGCAACGTAGCAAGGAGAACCAAGACCCCTCCTAGGACTAAGTTTCATGGAGCAACTAACTTTCTCAAAGTGAAAGTATCACTCAATGACAAACTTCCTGAAAGAAAAAGTGCCCCTACCAACTCCCCGAAACTTCAGATAGGGAAATATGAAAGTATCACACACTGAAACACTTTCTTAAACTACCATACACCAAGAGACACTCTAAACCAAAATCTGAATCCTTATTGATCTTTGACCAGTATTTTTCATTGTTTCTGATTCTATCATCAAACACTAAAAGAGAAGTCCCAGATTATCACAAGGCCTAAAGAGGCCTGTCCACACGATCGGGCCTGATCGGCGGACCTCCCCTCTAACGGGCACACTTGACGGGCAAACCGTCAAATTGCCCGATGGGTCTAGTAGCAAAATCACCATGGTGGTGCCTGATGGCTTGAGCTTCGACCCTGGCCGACGTACGTTAACCATATACATTTCTTTTACTGAGCCATTCTTTGCACCATATTCTCTTCTTTTTCTTCTTTTTCATCATACACAAAGCAATTATCATGCTACACAATAAGTTTATCGTACTGCACTGAACACACTACTGGTATCTTCGGGCACGCCCACCTCTCCATCGCCTCACCCGTGTGGACAACATTCACGCGTAAGCCCGCCAGAAATTTGCCCGTCAACCCCGGAGCACGCCGATCAGGCCCGCTCATGTGGACAGGCCTTAAGACTAAAATTCCAGGTCAACACACACTGTCTAAATCTTTAACACCAGTATCCCAAACTAACTCTGAATTACATACTCCATTGTCATAAAACGGTTTTTTTTAAATGTCTACATAATGTACCTTCCACAATCAATATCCCAATACTGTACACCAATATCTACTCTTACAAACCGAAAAAATGAATTACAACTCTCAATATTAACCAAACTTATTCTCGGCATTACTTTAAAAATGCTAAACTTCGCTCTGTCTTGTATTCCAAACCTTTACAATAATGGAATAACACTTAGAAGCTAAGGGCATCATGAGCAAGGGCATGATTAAGCCATCGAGTGACATCCAGAAAGGAAAGTTACACATCACTATAAAACACAGGAAATTGCTAACCTACATCGTGGCCCAAGATCAAAGATCAGGTATACGAATCAACTGTAAAATCTGTTGACATTTTAGTGAACTTCTCAAAGGTACCGTGACTGATGAAGGGCTGCTTAGTAAAATTCTGGAGCAATGAAAAGGCTACAACAGTTATAATCTGAATGATAGTATAACATTAAAATCAAGACAATATTATAAATTGCTATAACGCTTTTACTTATGCACTTCACATCAGGGATATGAACCTTCGGTTCTGAGAGCCAACACAAACCTCTGTAAACCTCACATCAGAGACTTGCTTCTCCAGTTCTGAGAGCCACCACAAAGCTCTGCAGGATCATGCATCTTTAGTTATGAGAGAAAGCATAAACCTCCGTAAACTTCACATCAGGTACATGCATCTCCAGTTCTGAGAGCCAGTACAAAACAGTAAACCTCACACCAGGGACATGCATCTCCAGTTCTGAGAGCCAGTACAATGCTCAGTAAACCTATACAACACTCTCTCTGTCTAAATACCTTATGAGGAAACCTGTCAGCACCTGAAGCAACGTAACCATAATAAACTGACGTAAAGATTTCAAAAATTTGCATTAATGTGTGCTGCGGTTTCTGTAAGGAAATGACAACCAGCTCCTTCAAGACATCTGACTCAGCTATATCTTAACCAAACATTTCATTGGAATGCTTTCTAAATAAATTAAACCATGTAAGAAAGGTGACCTAAATTATCTTCCAGATAATTTACAAAGGAAAACATTTGTTCTAGAAATGTTGCCATTTCAAAGGCTCAAAATCTTTCCAGTATATCAGAGGCTAGATTATTACACATTAGCAGCGTTAAAACCTTGTTATATAGTTCGGTTTCTGTCCATTTGAGGCCAAAGATTTTCATAAATATTCATGCAAGATTAACACACACGCTTTTTCCTGACTGCCTGATGATGTTATGAACTTTGCAAGGTCTCTCACAGACTTATAAAACTGGCCATCGTGGGATTTAAACTTTTTTAATTTCAAGTACACGAAAGAAATGTCAAACCTAAGACGAGAAGGCATTTGAGCCCCCAGCTGGAACCACCTTTGAAGCGACGGCATGTGTCCGAAATATAATAAAAAGTTTTGTTGTATACGTGACCAAAAGGATAAATTTAAACTTAGCATGTGTTCTGATAAATTTACTTTATAAGTGTTGACATCTGGTAGGATATAAATAATATTCAGTACTTGGAAATAAATTCATGAAACTGTTCTACGTAAACTGCTATTAAAAGACAGCGTGTGACACCATTAACGGAATCTAACATTAGCAAAAAATTACAATAAATAAATTCTCTAAAACAGGTAAATGATGTTCTGCAAAATATAATTTTCCACAACTAAAATCCTTCACGATCTCAAAAGAAAACAGAAACAGAATATCAAATTGTCTGAAAATAGTAGATTTTCTTACAAGTTATTCATAGAAAAATGAAATAACTGTGGTGCTTTGGTCATTGTGGATCGTTTGGTACAAAATTCTACAAGTTTAACACACTATATCATGAATGGACATGCTAAGCAAGCACTTGCTTATGTAAGAAGACAGTCATATGAGTATTCGTAAGACAAGGATTGTCTCAATATCAACCTTATTACACCCGTCTTGTATTCTCTGTACAGGAACATAATTCTTTGACATTTTAAATGGTCCTAGAGTCCTCACTGGAGACAGAAAACAAAGACATTTGGGAAAGCACAGGGGAAGCATTTATAAGAATTTCTGTATACCTCCTACTGGGGGCATTCCCTCCTCCGGGCCACTGCAATGCTGACCCCACGGGAGTCCTTTATTTGTAACTTTTTCCAGTTTTCAAATTTACAAAGTTTATTAACATGAAGGCTTCTGTACTTCAACTTTACTTAATGACGAGCAAAAGTCTTTACTTTTCTTTAAATTTTTCAGGTTCATAGATTAATGTTTAATCTCTACAGAACTGCTCTAGTTCTCATTTTGTACACAGTACTGAAAAATGAAAACAGCCTCCTTTCTCAAGTATTAACATAAGGCGAAACTCCTAACTAAGCCAGATAACAAAGCATGAACTACTACAAATTTACTACAAAAAACTCTGGAATTAACTTCAGAATATTGTGACAAAATACAGTATCTTTATATCCAAAGATTTACTTGAGTTTCATACCCTACCTATCTAAGATCCAAATTCTATTATCATGTACAAATGAATACTCATAAGTATTGAATGTGAAAATGGTTGGAATAGTGAGGTATCTAATAACTGTGTCTGGAAGCAATGGCAGAAACTCCTTGGTGTGTAGTTTGTGTTCTTAGTAAGAATGTCAATGTGAAAATATTAAGAGTGAGATACGTAATCCCTGAGTCTGGAAGTAATGGCAGTGTGTGTGTGTGTGTGTGTGTGTGTGTGTGTGTGTGTGTGTGTGTGTGTGTGTGTGTGTGTGTGTGTGTGTGTGTGTGTGTTGTGTGATTTAGGTTAAAAAAGGAAGTCAAATGTTCTTAGAACTCGTAAGTAGAGAATGATGCTTTTCAACTTGTGAGGCCGCTTAGGAAAACTATGATTCTTCAAAGAACTTTGGCATGGCAAAAAATGTCTAGAGGGGCTTCACTAAGAGAGGAGAGAGAGATTTTTTTAGAGATAGAGAGAGAGAGAGAGAGAGGAGAGAGTGAGAGAGAGAGAACGATGAGAGAGAGAGAGAGAGAGAGAGAGAGAGAGAGAGAGAATCATTTAAGCAAAAGCCCGAGGACTTCATCATAACATGAAAAGTAGGAAGTTATTGCTCCCAAGTGTTCAGGTGATCAGGACTACTACTCCAGTGAAAACAGAATGCCACTCTGGAGCCTGCAAGTTGTAAATACAGAAAGAGTCTCTTATTTAACAGTTAACAGGCGACTATGAAATGCCCTTGAATGTGTAGTGTATGAATTTCAGTTATATAAAGAGAGGTCTACTCAGAATGGAATGAAAAGGTGAGAGGAAGTATAAGAACAATATCTTGATTATTTATATGATTTTACAAATTTATCCTGTTTCTGTAGCTAATAAATTTGCATATTATATTGGTACTTCATATGTCCTTCAAAGTTGGTCACTGGGGAAAACTGCATAGCTATTAGTCTCCAAATTTAAAGTGTATCTAATGCAATGCCCATATTGTGTACCCTAACTAAGGAAACATTGTACGTACACTGATATAAATGTCTTGATTTTTTGCTGCGCTGAGAAATAATAAAGGTAATAAATTACCTATAAGGCTAAGATTTGAGAACTGATAAAAACGTTGAAAAACAGAAGTCTTTGTAACAAATAAATACAATTTGGTATTGCAATAATTTTCCCATTATTCAAACTTTAAATCAATACAATTTGGCATTGCAGTAATTTTTTCATTTTCAATTATTTAAATTCTAAAGTTAAATCATTAACCACAACAGTTAACGGATCAAGTCACTTAAATTCAATGGGAATAGCAGAAACATATAAGAAGACAAACGAGAAAATATTGACACCTTAACCTAAAAAATCTCCATATGTTAAGACACTGTAGCACATTTTAATATAAAATCTTCAAAAAACTACCAATCAGAAATAATAAACGCAAATTTCGCAAAATACTTATGTTGAAGACAAAGGAAAGCAAAGATATACCTAATACTTCAGTTCCTAAGCTGAGACAACTCTTTTGGCAAGATTTCACTTTTGACAACTGTTCGAAATTCTTGAGTGCCTGAAATTCCTTGTACTTTATGTGGCTACTTGTTTACATGGCTTCATTTTGAGTCATTCTTACGGGATGTCTATTTGCAACCATAATCCCCACGTAATGATATTAATTAACCAAACAGTTGCCATTCTAATTCGTGCTAAGTCCACTAAGAAATGAATTTCCCTTTCACAGTAAAGGTCTTGAAAATATTCAGTACTCCAGTGAAAATATTATTGTCTAGATCCCAAGATGATTGTAATCTACCCCAAAAGTCCATCAATCAATGTAACATTTAGACGAGTAAACCCTTTGCATAACTGAGATAGCTTCTTAAATGTTTATTAGTACATATACCAAAGACATTCTACAAACTTGAAGAGCACATTCGAAGAGACCACTGTTAACAATGCCTAACCTTATTTAAAGTAACTCATTGAGTTCGAGTTTGCTTACTGTTCATTCACCTAGAATGGGATTTTCATGAGAATCCCAATGCTCAAATAATACATTCAGTGTGACTTGATATATTATTGTTAATACGTAATTTCAAATTATCTTTAAAGTAATGCTCGGAATTTGAGTTTACTTAACAAATCATTCATCTACGGTACATTTGACAACAATACCATACTGTTCTGAAAGCTGCACCGCATGCAACAGTGTCTTGAAATATGCAGAGATGCCATGATAAAGATGTTCTTGATGAGATACTCTCCAGTACTTACAGTATTAACTTCTAATTGGTGTATGTTTAATATTAAGCAAGAAGCATAGTTGTCATGGCATTGTTCGTACAAAAATTAGAGATTCGCTGAATCACTTGAAAAGATTAAGTTTTTTTGCCCTAAAGTTTTAAATAAAACTAATGAACTAAATTTGAAATATCTGTTTTAACAGTGCAAACGTTTAAATGCTTCAGGTTGAGATATCTCTCCTGTATTAAAAAAAGCCTCTCATAACCTAAGCTTTAAAGTACAAGTACCAGTGGTTACATAACATTGCAATAAAGCAAAACCTCAATACAATTACAAAATTAATTCCAAAGGAACTCTTTGATATAAATCAACAGAGCTACAAGGAACATATAAAAAGCTTAATTCCATGTCCCTACTATGAAGGCAACTAGTTTAAGAATATCTATTAGATATATTAAAGATAAATAACAGAATAATACGGACTTTTAGTATAAAATATGACCCAATTTATAAAGGTTAATAACTCATAGGTTCTAATAAACAACAATTTCTTAACTATATCTGCTGTCATGAAGATGTTCCGTAAAATCAGGGAAACCTATTCCTTCTATCTGATGAACTTTATGTTACTGATCATATATGAATGAACTGAAAATAAAAGCATAACCTACTATTAATATCACGTGACCTTCGTATCCGGGAAAGTATGGATATTAAATGAAAAGTATATACTTGAATATTAAGTGTCGTGTAATGTACTAAGCTACAGTAATTGGCAGCTGATGTTAACGCTGATTAGAAATTCAAGTGAAGGCTTTATATTTCAAGACATATCTGTAACAAACTTATAAGACATCAAAATTAAATATATGCTATGTATTATGATTTTTTTATCACCTCATATTAAACTTATGTATCTTATGCAAATCAAAATGTATCCTGAAAAATGCCAGGCAGCTGATAAATACCGAATAAGAAAATTAAATCAACTACGTAAACGTATCCGGATACACAAAGCTACTTGTGGTTGATAATACACTAATAATATATTCAAGGCAAAACAAAGCTGTCTGTCCTGAAACTTACAGAATAAATAATAGCTAATAGTCCTTTTAAATTGGCAAAAAATTTAAAAAACACTATCTTGAAATACACTCTAGTTTAGAATATGAATCTTATGTAGAAAGAACCATGAATTTTGTTGTATGCTGAGGCACCACATAACTATTGTTAAACTGGTAGGAAATTCAATGTAACAATAAACATGCCAAAACTATGATCTGCCTAATAGCTGATAGATAAATTTAAATACAAAATATACTATGACTTATAATGAATTAACTGACAGCAAATATTAGTGTGATAAGAAACCTTAGCAAGGCAACTACGGATCCTGAAACATGCTGAACATGAACTTATAAAATTCTAGGTAAATGCTCATCAGTTAGGAATGAGATGATATGACCTTTAGGTACAATAAAGTCTATATATCCTGAATAAAGCTAAGCTACCTGATATGTACATTAAACTTGGAAGAAATTAACGTGGAAAAAATATCCTGAAATATTAAATCGGTAGCAGGTTTCAATAATAACATATATCTCCTGGACAACTGAACTAACTCTTATGAAATTGACTTCTGAAGATGCTACTTAAAAAGTAAAAGCAGCAAAGCTGAGCTTTACTCGACTTGGGGTCAATAACCACTGTTATGACACTGATTAACTAAAACTTGTTGCCCATAGCATCATTATGACCCTGATCAAAACTAAAATTACTGGCCAACAGGAATTAGTCTGACCGATTACTAAAACTTGCTGTCCAATAGGCATCATTATGACCCTGATAAACTAAAAAACTTATGGCAACAGGAATTTATTATGACCATGATTAACCTAAACTTGTTGGCCAATAAGGCATCACTATGACCATGATTAACTAAAAACTTACTGCCAACGGAATTATTATGACCCTGATTAACTAAAACTTACTGGCCAATAGGAATTATTATGACTCCATGATTTAAACTAAAATTGTTGGCCCATAGGCCATCATTATGCCCTGATTAACTAAAACTTACTGGCCAACAGGACATTATTATGACATGATTAACTAAAAACTTGCTGTCCAAAGGATAATATGACCATGATTAACTAAAAACTTTACTGGCCAATCAGGAATATTTAGACCCTGATTAACTAAAACTGTTGCCAATAGGCATGACATTAATGACCCTGATAACTAAAAATTACGGCCAATAGGCATCATTATGACCTGATTAACTAAAACTTACTGGCCAATAGGAATTATTATGACCCGACTTAACGAAAAAATTGTGGCCAATAGGCAGTATTATGAACCCTGATTAATAAAAACTACTGGCCAATAGTGAAATTAGTATGACCCTGATTAACTAAAATTACTGGCCAATAGGCATCTATTATGACCTGATTAACTAAAACTTGCTGTCCAATAGGCATCATTATGACCCTGATTAATTTAAAACTTGCTGGCCAATAGGCATCATTATGACCCTGATTAACTAAAATGCTGGCCAATAGGCACTTTATGAGCCGGATTTTTTCTTATTACTGTCCATCTTCGACTCGCCAGGACTGACACTCACTCAGTTAAAACCTTCAGAAAAGTTCTCTCTCTCTCTCTCTCTCTCTCTCTCTCTCTCTCTCTCTCTCTCTCTCTCTCTCTCTCTCTCTCTCTCTCGTAGTTAAAATCTTCAGAAAAGTTCTTCTCTCTCTCTCTCACCTTCCAACTTTCCACTTCACAACCATATTTTCAGCTTTTCACACCATTATTTTTAACTTATTGTATTCACGAGTTTAATTTTTTTCATTTCAAATCATCTATTGCCTTATGAAGAGAGCCCGTGTTGGCATAATTCCAGCTCAGACCTAAAACAAGTCAGACTCGTAGGCTGAATAAATATAAGACACACCTGGCATTTATTATTAAACATAAATCAGGTGATGAATTGAATGAGGTTTATAAGAATGTAATTCCGTGCAAATGCTAGAGTCGACTATCTTACAGTCAATACACCGTTTTTATACAGACTTTATACTTAAAAAATAAATTAAGTTTCTCTGACTTCAGTTGTGTTTTTTATAATCTAAAGTGGCATTTCAAGTAAAATATTTAGAACTCAGTCCCGTGCAAAATTTCATTAACCATTATTTTGTCTCAAATTTCTTACTTTAAAATAAGCTCTCT
>NC_061102.1:58002825-58039300 GCF_015104395.2 Macrobrachium nipponense | reverse complement strand
AATTTTGACTTATTTATAATTAATTTTTACTTTATTTATTTAATTTTTTTTATTTAATTTTTCTATTTTAGCTTTCTATTTCATTTTTTTTTATTTATTTTTAGTTTCTTTTTAATTCATAATTTTATTTTTATTTTTTTATTTTTTAATTTATTTATTTTATTTTTATTTTTTTTATTTTTTTTATTTAATTTAAGTTTTTTTTATTTATTTATTTTTTTATTGTATTTATATATTTTTTTTTTTTTTTAGAATGTTTTTTTTTTTTTTTTTAATTTTATTTTTTTTTTATTTATTGTTATTTTATGTTTATTTATTTTTAATTTTTGTTTTATTTTAATATATTTATTTATTTTTTATTTATTTTATTTATTTATTTTTAATCCTTTTTTTATTTAATTTTATTTTTGTTTATTTTTTTATTTTATTTTGAGTTATTTTATTTATTTTTTTAATTTTCAATTTTTGATTTATTCTTTATTTTATTTATTTTTATTTTTTATTTATAGAATTATATTTTCCCCTTTATTTATTTATTTTATTTATTTTGTTATTTGGTATTTTATTTTTATTTTATTTATGTTATTGTTATTTTTTTATTTATGTTTATTTTATTTTTATTATCTTTCCTTAGTTTATTTTTTTTTATTTTTAATTTATTTTAATTTTTTTATTTATGTTTGTATTTAATTTTTATTTATTTTTATTTATTTTTTTACTTATTTTATTTATTTATATTTTATTTTAAATTTTTTTTATTTTTATTTTTTATTTAATTTTTATTTTATTTATTTTATTTATTTTGGTTTTTTTATTTTTATTTGATTTTCTAATTTTATTTTTTTTTTTTATTTATTTTAATTTATTTTTTTTTATTTTTTAAATTTTAATTTATTTTTTTTATTTAATATTATGTATCTATTTTTTTTAAATTTTTTTTATTTATTTTTATTTAATTTCTTTTTTTAATTTATTTTATTTTTTATTTAATGTATTTTTTTTGTTGTTTTTTTTTGTTTTTTTCTTTATTAAATTTAAATTTTTAATTATTTTCTTTTTATTTTTTTATTTTATTTATTTTTATTTATGTTTTTATTTATTTATAATTTAAATTTTATTTTTTTTTGTTTATTTTACCTTTATTTCTTTTTATTTTATTTTTTTATTTTATTTTATTTTATTTTTACTTTATTTTATTCGATTTTTTTATTTCAAATTTAAATTTTAATTTTTTTTAATTTATTTTTTTTTCATTTTAATTTATTTTATTTTTATTTATTTTTATTCAATTTTAATTTTTTAATTTTATTTTTAGTTTTATTTTAATTTCCTCCTTTTAATTTTTCTTTATTTTTTTATTTATTTTTTATTTTTTTATTTGTTTGTAATTTATTTTTATTTATTTAAAATTTTTTTTTTTTCTATTTTATTGTCATTTTATTTTTTTATTTATTTTCATTTACTTTTTATTTTTTAATTTTATTTTTATTAATACTTTTAATTTATATTTAGGTTTTATTTTTATTTTTTAATTTACTTATTTTTATTTTATTTTCTTTTTTAATTTTTTAATTTAAACTTTAATTTATATATTTTTTTTTTTTATTTTATTTTTTTTTATTTTTTTCTTTTTTTTTATTTAATTTTTTCTTTTCTTTTAATTTTTATTGTTTTCTTTAAATACATTGTACTCTTATTTTTCTTTTATGTTTATTTTTATTCATTTCTTTTTTATTTATTTTATTCATTTAAATTTATTTTTTTAGTTTTATTTTTTATTTTTTATTTATTTTTAATGTTCATTTTTATTTTAGATCTTTTATTTTTATTTATTTTATTTTTCATTTCCTTTTATTTTTTATTTTTTTTTTATTTTTTTTTAATTGATCTTACTTGTTCATTTTTTACATTTTTTGTTTTTTTATTTTCTTTCTTTTATTTTTATTTTCCTTTATTTTTATTTATTTTTTTTTACAATTTGTTTATTTTATTTTTTAATTTTTTTTTAAAATTTATTTTTTTTTCTTTTAATTTTTTAATTTTATTTATTTAATTTTGTTTTATTCCATTTTAGTTTTAATTTGTTATTTCCTTTAGTGTTTCTTGTTTCTTTGACATACTATTTTATTTTACTTTTGTTTTTATTTAATTTATTCTTTAACTTTCTTTATTTTCTTTTATTTATGTATTTCATTTTTTTCCTTCTTTTCTTTTTCTTTTATTTTTTTTTTTATTTCTTTCTTGTATTTATTTTTTTTTATTTTTTTTTTCTTTTATTTTTTATTTTATTTTTTATTTTGGTTTTTGATTTCTTTTAATTTATTTTTTATTCTTTTTATTTTTTAATTTTAATTTTTAATTTATTTTTATTTTTTTTATTTTATTTTATTTTAATTTTTATTTTATTTTTTTTTACTGTAATTATATTATTTTAATTTATTTTCATTTTTTTTACTTAATTTGTATTTTTTTTTATTTTTTTTTTATTTTATTTGATTAATTTTTTATTTTATTTATTTATTTTTTTTTATTGTATTTTTAAATTATCTTTATATATATTTTTTTTATATTTTTTTACATTTATTTTTTAATTTATTTATCTATCGACTTTTGTTATTATTTATTTAGTTATTTATTTATTTATATATTTTATTTATTTATTTATTTTTATTTATTTAGTTATTTTGTTTTTATTTATTATTTATTTATTTTTATTTTTATTTATTTCATTTATTTATTTATTTATTTATTTATTTATTTTTATTTTTTTATTTATTTATTATTTATTTATAGTATTTATTATTTTTGATTGATTGATTTTATTTATTTATTTATTTATTTAGTTTTATTTATTTATTTATTTTTATTTATTTATTTATTTTCATTTATTTATTTATTTTATTGGTTTGTTTACTTATTTTTATTTATTATTTATTTTTATTTATTTTTTATTTATTTATTTATTTATTTATTTATTTATTTATTTAATTTTATTATTTTATTTATTTATTTTTTTTAAATTTTTTTTTTTTTATTTATTATTTATTTCTTATTTTTAATTTATTTTATTTATTTATTTATTTATTTATTTATTTATTATTTATTATTTTTATTAATTTTTTCATTTATTCCATTAATAATTTTTTTTTTATTTTTAAAACTTTTTTTTTTATTTTATTTATTTTTTATTTTTTTGCTGTATCAGTCCTCCAATCGACTGGGTGGTATTTATAGTGTGGTGTTCCGGTTTGCATCCTACCTCCTTAGGAGTCCATCACTTTTCTTACTATGTGCGCCGTTTCTAGGATCACACTCTTCTGCATGAGTCCTGGAGCTACTTCAGCCTCTGGTTTTTCATTATTCCTTTTCAGGGATCTTGGGTTCGTGCCTAGTGTTCCTATGATTAATGGTACAATTTCACTGGCATATATTATTTATATTATTATTATTATTATTATTATTATTATTATTATTATTATTATTATTATTATTGACAATCAAAAGCCACAGTAGTGTTAAAATATATTATTGTACAATGGTAAAAAATACAAGGAGAGACTTTCGGATACTGCTCCGTATCCCTCTTCAGTCCTACTGACGGTCAAACAATGGAGGGAGCGTTACAACAGTGAAAAAAAATATATATATATATATATATAACAACTGGTTCAAGGCGGATGGATCTAAGTGTTGGTCAGGTAATCCCCGTTCGGTTGTTTCTGTTGGCGAGACGGCTGGAACGGCGAAGTGGTCGTTCAGGTGATTCCACCTAAAATCAAAGCTAGCCATTCTGCCAAATTGTCTTGAGGGGAATTGCAAGTCGCCACAATGGGTCTTACTGGACACCCAGGTTTGTGTACTTTTGGAATCCCGTAGAAATACGGGAATGATGGGTTTTTAGATGAAATTTTAGACAGGACAGTAGCCCTTTGCTGCGGATCAGGAATAGATTTTAGTAAGGTCAATTCCCTTTTAAGTGATACTAATACTTACGAAATTGTCTCTTCCCCTCCCACAGTCACCAAACTTCAACAGGACTTTAATCGGTCTCTGCGAAAAATAGCAAAATCTATTCCTGATCCGCAGCAAAGGGCTACTGTCCTGTCTAAAATTTCATCTAAAAACCCATCATTCCCGTATTTCTACGGGATTCCAAAAGTACACAAACCTGGGTGTCCAGTAAGACCATTGTGACGACTTGCAATTCCCCTCAAGACAATTTGGCAGAATGGCTAGCTTTGATTTTAGGTGGTTTTGTCGGAAAAATTTCAGACTCACATTTGATCCATTCTTACGATTTTATTGATAGAATAAGGAACAATTTTGACACTGACTGCAGAATGGTTAGTTTAGACGTCACAGCTTTATTCACCAATGTTCCTTTGGAATATGTTTTAGATAACCTTAGGGCAAAGATTTTAGAAGAACAGTTACACATCCCCATTCCATTAGAACCTTTTTTGGCATTAGTTAGATTGTGCGTATCTACTAATCATTTTTACTTTAACAATATTTGTTATAAGCAACTGTTTGGTGTGTCTATGGGTTCAAAATTATCGCCCATCTTGTCCAATCTGTGCATGGAGTTCGTGGAGAAAAGTATTTTAGAACATTGTGATCCACACATTAAGCCACTGGTCTGGGTCAGATTTGTTGATGATATTTTTATTCTTTTCAAAGGAGACGACGCAGAGCTACAACAGCTAGTTGACCGTGCCAATAGCATTGTACCCTCAATTAAATTCACTGTTGAACTGCAGGAAGATAATAAGCTTGCATTTTTGGATGTTTTGGTTATTAGAGATAACGTAAGTAACAGGTTTAAATTTTCGATGTTTCGTAAAAGTACTAATGCTGAGGGGTACATCATTTCTATTCCTTTCATTCGTTGAGGGTAAAAGCGAATATTATTGTCAACTTTTGTCTTAGAGCCCTTCGTATTTGTGATATCGAACTTTTAGAACTTGAGCTTCATCATATCTTCAATGTTTTTAAGGGTCTGAAATATCCCAACTCACATCGGAGAGCTGTCTTCTAGAGCAGACTGTCTCTAAAGCAAAAACGAATATATTACGGTATGAGTGCAGCAGGTAATCCTAATGTGGTCAAAAATAAGAAGTATTTATCCATAGCTTACAATCCGAACTGGAAAATTACCTGCTATCTTGCAAATAGTAAGCAAAAAGAAATTCAAATTGCTTTCAATTTTAAAAATATTATCAGAAATCGGTTAGTGTGCAATAATAACAACAATGGTATTAGGAAAACACCCGGTGTTTATCAAATTCCCTGTCCCAATTGCCCTCAGAAATACTTTGGAGAAAGTGGGCGGGGTTTGGATGTGAGACTTTCTGAACATCGTAGGGCCTATGAACTCCATGCAATGATAATGCCCTTGTTTCACATTCATTCGTTCCAGGACACACATCAATTGGAATGGTGCCTCTATCATTTTTTAAGAGTGGGGATGTCGGTGTTCGTCGCCTAGTGGAAGGAGCTGCTATTAGAAAAGGGGTGTGCTTTTGAAGGGAACAAAACCTTCACTGATGAAGATAGTTTTTACCAATTCTTTAATAATTGACCACTTTGTCAACGATTTTAGGACTCATATGTCTGGTGATTGTGAGACCCCTGATGTTGCTCCCACCTACTCTTTTTATCCAGATGACTGAGGTTACTACAGCTTCAAGTCATGGCACCGATGGAGTGTCTGCTCAGCTGGAATCACCTGAACGACCACCTTTCGCCGTTCCCCAGCCGTCTCGCCAACAGAAACACCGAACGGGGATTACCTGACCAACACTTAGATCCATCCGCCTTGAACCAGTTGTTAATATATTTTTTTTTCACTGTTATTAACGCTACCTCCATTGTTTGACCATCAGTAGGACTGAAGAGGGATACGGAGCAGTATCCGAAAGTCTCTCCTTGTATTTTTACCATTGTACAATAATATATTTTAACACTACTGTGGCTTTTGATTGTCAATATTATAGCCTCGTTACGGAGGTTCCTTAGTTCATTATTATTATTAATGATTATTATTATTTTTAATTATTATTATTTTTATTAATTATTATTATTATTATTATTATTATTATTTTTCTTTTCTTTTTTTTTTTTTTTTTTTTTTTTTGCTCTATCACAGTCCTCCAATTCGACTGGGTGGTATTTATAGTGTGGGGTTCCGGGTTGCATCCTGCTTCCTTAGGAATCCATCAATTTTCTTACTATGTGCGCCATTTCTAGGATCACACTCTTCTGCATGTTTCCTGGAGCTACTTCAGCGTCTAGTTTTTCTAGATTCCTTTTCAGGAATCTTGGGATCGTGCCTAGTGCTCCTATGATTATGGGTACGATTTCCACTGGCATATCCCATATCCTTCTTATTTCTACTTTCAGATCTTGATACTTATCCATTTTTCCCTCTCTTTCTCTTCAACTCTGGTGTCCCATGGTATTGCGACATCAATGAGTGATACTTTCTTGACTTTGTCAATCAACGTCACGTCTGGTCTATTTGCACGTATCACCCTATTCGTTCTGATACCATAGTCCCAGAGGATCTTTGCTTGATTGTTTTCTATCACTCCCCCAGGTTGGTGATCGTACCACTTATTACTGCAAGGTAGCTGGTGTTTCTTGCACAGGCTCCAGTGGAGGGCTTTTGCCACTGAATCATGCCTCTTTTTGTACTGGTTCTGTGCAAGTGCCGGGCATTCGCTTGCTATGTGGTTTATGGTTTCATTTATCGTATTGCACTTCCTACATATGGGAGAGATGTTATTTCCGTCTATCGTTCTTTGAACATATCTAGTTCTTAGGGCCTGATCTTGTGCCGCTGTTATCATTCCTTCAGTTTCCTTCTTTAGCTCTCCTCTCTGTAGCCATTGCCATGTGTCATCGTTGGCTAGTTCTTTAGTCTGTCTCATGTATTGTCCGTGCATTGGCTTGTTGTGCCAGTCCTCTGTTCTGTCTGTCATTCTCCTGTCTGTATATTTCTGGGTCTTTGTCTACTTTTATTAGTCCTTCTTCCCATGCACTCTTTAGCCACTTGTCTTCACTGGTTTCAGAATATGCCCAGTGCTTCTGTTCTCGATGTTGACGCAGTCCTCTATACTTAGTAGTCCTCTTCCTCCTTCCTTTCGTGTTATGTATAGTCTGTCCGTATTTGCCCTTGGGTGTAGTGCTTTGTGTATTGTCATATGTTTCCTGGTTTTCTGATCTATGCTGCGTAGTTCTTCCTTCGTCCATTCCACTATTCCTGCGCTGTATCTGATTACTGGCACTGCCCATGTGTTTATGGCTTTTATCATATTTCCGGCGTTGAGTTTTAACTTGAGTATCGCCTTGAGTCTCTGCATATATTCTTTCCTGATCGTGTCCTTCATCTCTTGGTGTTTTATATCTCCTCCTTCCATTATTCCCAGGTATTTGTATCCAGTCTCATCTACGTGTTTGACGTTGCTCCCATCTGGTAGCTTTATCCCTTCAGTTCTAGTTACTTTGCCTTTTTGTATGTTGACTAAGGCGCATTCTTCTATTCCAAACTCCATCCTGATGTCCCCAGATACAATCCTTACAGTCTGGATTAGGGTATCTATTTCCTGTAGTACTTTTGTCATGGGAATCATGGCTACTAGGAAGAGTAGTGGGGATAGTGAGTCGCCCTGGAAGATCCCTCTCCTGATATTAACCTCTGCTAGTCTTATTCCAGAGCTTGTAAGTACTGTATTCCAGTTGCGCATTGTATTTTTGAGGAAGCTCATTATTATTATTATTATTATTATTATTATTATTATTATTATTATTATTATTATTATTATTATTATTATTATTATTATATTTTATTAATATCATCATCATCATCATCATCATCATCATCATCATCATCAATAATACTAATAATATTATAATAATAATATTAATATTAATAATCTATTAATATAATATTGATATATATTATATTAATATTAATATATATTATATTAATAGTAATATCATATCATTCAATATTAATATTAATATTAATATTACATATTAATATAATATTAATATTAATATTCAATATTAAATATTAATATTTAAATTAATTAATTAATTAATAATTAATTTAAATTAATTAATTAATTAATTTAAA
Source organism: Macrobrachium nipponense (assembly GCF_015104395.2). Taxonomy (NCBI): domain Eukaryota; kingdom Metazoa; phylum Arthropoda; class Malacostraca; order Decapoda; family Palaemonidae; genus Macrobrachium; species Macrobrachium nipponense. The sequence goes on along the minus strand of NC_061102.1, from coordinate 58,031,160 downwards.
TAGTAATTTAATAATTAATTAATTGAAATTTGCACGGGACTGAGTTCTAAATATTTTACTTGAAATGCCACTTTAGATTATAAAAAAACAAAACTGAAGTCAGAAAAACTTAATTTATTTTTTAAGTATAAAGTCTGTATAAAAACGGTGTATCGACTGTAAGATAGTCGACTCTAGCATTTGCACGGAATTACATTCTTATAAACCTCATTCAATTCATCACCTGATTTATGTTTAATAATAAATGCCAGGTGTGGCTTATATTTATTCAGCCTACGAGTCTGACTTGTTTTAGGTCTGAGCTGGAATTATGCCAACACGGGCTCTTGTTCATAAGGCAGCCCGTATGTAACAATAGATGATTTGAAATGAAAAAATTCTCGTGAATACAATAAGTTTAAAATAATGGTGTGAAAACTGAAAATATGGTCGTGAAGTGGAAAGTTGGAAGGTAAGAGAGAGAGAGAGAGAGAGAACTTTTCTGAAGATTTTAACTACGAGAGAGAGAGAGAGAGAGAGAACTTTTCTGAAGGTTTATACTACTACTACTACTACTACTACTACTACTACGAGAGAGAGAGAGAGAGAGAGAGAGAGAGAGAGAGAGAGAGAACTTTTCTGAAGGTTTTAACTGAGTGAGTGTCAGTCCTGGCGAGTCGAAGATGGGCAGTAATAAAAAAAAATCAGGCTCATAACAGTGCCTATTGGCTAACAAGTTTTAGTTAATCAGGGTCATAATAATTCCTATTGGCCAGCAATTTTAGTTAATCAGGGTCATAATGATGCCTATTGGCCAGCAAGTTTTAGTTAATCAGGGTCATAATGATGCCTATTGGCCAACAAGTTTTAGTTAATCAGGGTCATAATGATGCCTATTGGCCAGCAAGTTTTAGTTAATCAGGGTCATAATAATTCCTATTGGCCAACAAGTTTTAGTTAATCAGGGTCATAATGATGCCTATTGGCCAGCAAGTTTTAGTTAATCAGGGTCATAATGATGCCTATTGGCCAGCAAGTTTTAGTTAATCAGGGTCATAATGATGCCTATTGGCCAACAAGTTTTAGTTAATCAGGGTCATAATAATTCCTATTGGCCAGCAAGTTTTAGTTAATCAGGGTCATAATAATTCCTATTGGCCAGTAAGTTTTAGTTAATCAGGGTCATAATGATGCCTATTGGCCAGCAAGTTTTAGTTAATCAGGGTCATAATAATTCCTATTGGCCAGTAAGTTTTAGTTAATCAGGGTCATAATGATGCCTATTGGCCAGCAAGTTTTAGTTAATCAGGGTCATAATGATTCCTATTGGCCAGTAAGTTTTAGTTAATCAGGGTCATAATAATTCCTATTGGCCAGTAAGTTTTAGTTAATCAGGGTCATAATAATTCCTATTGGCCAGCAAGTTTTAGTTAATCAGGGTCATAATAATTCCTATTGGCCAGTAAGTTTTAGTTAATCAGGGTCATAATGATGCCTATTGGACAGCAAGTTTTAGTTAATCAGTGTCATAACAGTGGTTATTGACCCCAAGTCGAGTAAAGCTCAGCTTTGTTGCTTGTAATTTTTAAGTAGCATCTTCAGAAGTCTATTTCATTAGAGCTAGTTCAGTTGTCCTGGAGATATATTTTATAATTGAAACCTGCAACTAGTTTGATATTTCAGGATATATTTTCCACGTTAATTACTTCTAAGTTTTATCAGGTAGCTTAGCTTTATTCAGGATGTATAAACTTTATTATACCTAAAGGTCATATCATCTCATTCTTAACTGATGAGCATTTACCTAGAATGTTTATAAGTTCTTTTTCAGCATGTTTCAGGATCCGCAGTTGCCTTGCTAAGGTTTCTTATTACTCTAATATCTGCTGTTAGTTCATTCATTATGTCATAGTTTATTTTGCATTTGAATTTATCTATCAGCTACTAGGCAGATCATTATTTTGGCATGTTTATTGTTACATTGCATTTCCTACCAGTTTAACAATAGTTATGTGGTACCTCAGCATACAACAAAATTCATGGTTCTTTCTACATAGGATTCATATTCTAAACTAGAGTGTATTTCAAGAAAATGTTTTTTCAATTTTTTGCCAATTTAAAATGACTATTAGCTATCAATTATTCTGTAAGTTTCAGGATACAGCTTTGTTTTGCCTTGAATATATTATTAGTGTATTATCAAACACAAGTAGCTTTGAGTATCCGGATACGTTTACGTGGTTGATTTAATTTTCTTATTCGGTATTAGCTACCTGGCATTTTTCAGGATACATTTTTATTTGCATAAGATGCATAAGTTTAATATGAGGTGATAAAAAAATCAGTTTGCTTCAGAATACATAGCATATATTTTATTTAGATGTCTTATAAGTTTGTTACAGATATGTCTTGAAATATAAAACCTTCACTTGAATTTCTAAGCAGTGTTAACATCAGCTGCCAATTACTGTAGCTTAGTACATAATACGATACGTAATATTCAAGTATATAATTTTCATTTAATATCCATACTTTCCCGGATACGAATGTCACGTGAGATTAATAGTAGGTTATGCTTTTATTTTCAGTTCATTCATATATGATCAGTAACAAAGTTCATCAGATAGAAGGAATAGGTTTCCCTGATTTTACGGAACATCTTCATGACAGCAGATATAGTTAAGAAATTGTTGTGTGTAGTAGAACCTATGAGTTATTAACCTTTATAAATTGGGTCATATTTTATACTAAAAGTCCGTATTATTCTGTTATTTATCTTTAATATATCTAATAGATATTCTTAAACTAGTTGCCTTCATAGTAGGGACATGGAATTAAGCTTTTTATATGTTCCTTGTAGCTCTAATCCATAGCTTCTCTCTCTGTTGATTTATATCAAAGAGTTCCTTTGGAATTAATTTTGTAATTGTGTTGAGGTTTTGCTTTATTGCAATGTTATGTAACCACTGGTACTTGTACTTTAAAGCTTAGGTTATGAGAGGCTTTTTTTTAATACAGGAGAGATATCTCAACCTGAAGTATTTAAACGTTTGCACTGTTAAAACAGATATTTCAGATTTAGTTCATTAGTTTTATTTAAAACTTTAGGGCAAAAAATCTTATCCTTTTCAAGTGATTCAACGAATCTCTCATTTTTGTACAAACCATGCCATGACAACTATGCTTCTTGCTTAATATTAAACATACACCAATTAGAAGTTAATACTGTAAGTACTGGAGAGTATCTTATCAAGAACATCATTATCATGGCATCTCTGCATATTTCAAGACACTGTTGCATGTGGTGTTGTCAAATGTACCGTAGATGAAAGATTTGTTAAGTAAACTCAAATTCCAAGCATTACTTTAAAGATAATTTGAAATCACGTATTAACAATAATATTTCAAGTCACACTGAATGTGTTATTTGAGCATTGGGATTCTCATGAAAATTCCATTCTAGGTGAATGAACGGTAAGCAAACTCGAACTCAATAAGGTTAGGCATTGTTAACAGTGGTCTCTTCGAATGTGCTCTTCTAGTCTGTAGAATGTCTTTGGTATATGTACTAATAAACGTTTACGAAGCTATCTCAGTTATGCGAAGGGTTTACTCGTCTAAATGTTACATTGATTGATGGACTTTTGGGGTAGATTAAAATCATCTTGGGATCTAGACAATAATATTTTCACTGGAGTACTGAATATTTTCAAGACCTTTGCTGTGAAAGGGAAATTCATTTCTTTGTGGACTTATCAGGAATTAGAATGGCAACTGTTTGGTTAATTAATATCATTACGTAGGGATTATGGTTGCAAATAGACATCCCGTAAGAATGACTCAAAATGAAGCCATGTAAACAAGTAGCCACATAAAGTACAAGGAATTTCAGGCACTCAAGAATTTCGAACAGTTGTCAAAAGTGAAATCTTGCCAAAAGAGTTGTCTCAGCTTAGGAACTGAAGCATTAGGTATATCTTTGCTTTCCTTTGGCTTCAACATAAGTAGTTTGCGAAATTTGCGTTCATTATTTCTGATTGGTAGTTTTTTGTAGATTTTAGATTAAAATGTGTTACGGTGTCTTAACATATTGAGATTTTTTAGGTTAAGATATCAATATTTTCTCGTTTGTCTTCTTATATGTTTCTGCTATTCCCATTGAATTTAAGTGACTTGATCACTTAACTGTTGTGGTTAATGATTTAACTTTAGAATTTAAATAATTGAAAATGAAAAAATTACTGCAATGCCAAATTGTATTGATTTAAAATTTGAATAATGGGAAAATTATTGTAATACCAAATTGTATTTATTTGTTACAAAGACTTCTGTTTTTCAACGTTTTTATCAGTTCTCAAATCTTAGCCTTATAGGTAATTATTACCTTTATTTCTCAGCTCAGCAAAAAATCAAGACATTTATATCGGTAGACGTACAATGTTTCCTTAGTTAGGGTACACAATATGGGCATTGCATTAGATACACTTTAAATTTGGAGACTAATAGCTATGCAGTTTTCCCCAGTGACCAACTTTGAAGAAATATGAAGTACCAATATAATTTGCAAATTTATTAGCTACAGAAACAGGAGAAATTTGTAAAAATCATATAAATAATCAAGATATTGTTCTTATACTTCCTCTCACCTTTTCATTCCATTCTGAGTAGACCTCTCTTTATATAACTTAAATTCATACACTACGCATTCAAGGGCATTTCATAGTCGCCTGTTAACTGTTAAATAAGAGACTCTTTCTGTATTTACAACACCACTTGCAGGCTCCAGAGTGGCATTCTGTTTTCACTGGAGTAGTAGTCCTGATCACCTGAACACTTGGGAGCAATAACTTTCTACTTTTCATGTTATGATGAAGTCCTCGTGCTTTTGCTTAAATGATTCTCTCTCTCTCTCTCTCTCTCTCTCTCTCTCTCTCTCTCTCTCTCTCTCTCTCTCTCTCTCTCTCTCTCTCTCTCTCTCTCTCTCTCTCTTAGTGAAGCCACTCTAGACATTTTTTGCCATGCCAAAGTTCTTTGAAGAATCATAGTTTTCCTAAGCGGCCTCACAAGTTGAAAAGCATCATTCTCTACTTACGAGTTCTAAGAACATTTGACTTTCTTTTTTAACCTAAATACACACACACACACACACACACACACACACACACACACACACACACACACACACTGCCATTACTTCCAGACTCAGGGATTTCGTATCTCACTCTTAATATTTTCACATTGACATTCTTACTAAGAACACAAACTACACACCAAGGAGTTTCTGCCATTGCTTCCAGACTCAGTTATTAGATACCTCACTATTCCAACCATTTTCACATTCAATTGTACATGATAATAGAATTTGGATCTTAGATAGGTAGGGTATGAAACTCAAGTAAATCTTTGGATATAAAGATACTGTATTTTGTCACAATATTCTGAAGTTAATTCCAGAGTTTTTTGTAGTAAATTTGTAGTAGTTCATGCTTTGTTATATGGTTTAGTTAGGAGTTTCGCCTTATGTTAATACTTGAGAAAGGAGGCTGTTTTCATTTTTTCAGTACTGTGTACAAAATGAGAACTAGAGCAGTTCTGTAGAGATTAAACATTAATCTATGAACCTGAAAAATTTAAAGAAAAGTAAAGACTTTTGCTCGTCATTAAGTAAAGTTGAAGTACAGAAGCCTTCATGTTTATAAACTTTGTAAATTTGAAAACTGGAAAAAGTTACAAATAAAGGACTCCCGTGGGGTCAGCATTGCAGTGGCCCGGAGGGGGGAATGCCCCCAGTAGGAGGTATACAGAAATTCTTATAAATGCTTCCCCTGTGCTTTCCCAAATGTCTTTGTTATCTGTCTCCAGTGAGGCCTCTAGGACCATTTAAAATGTCAAAGAATTATGTTACTGTACAGAGAATACAAGATGGGTGTAATAAGGTTGATATTGAGACAATCCTTGTCTTACGAATACTCATATGACTGTCTTCTTACATAAGCAAGTGCTTGCTTAGCATGTCGATTCTTGATATGGTGTGTTAAACTTGTAGAATTTTGTACTAAATGATCCATAATGACCAAAACACCACAGTTATTTCATTTTTCTTTGAATAACTTGTAGGAAAATCTACTATTTTCAGACAATTTGACATTCTGTTTTCTGTTTTCTTTTGAGATTTCGTGAAGGATTTTACTTGTGGAAAATTTATAACTTGCAGAACATCATTTACCTGTTTTAGAGAATTTATTTATTGTAATTTTTTGCTAATGTTAGATTCCGTTAATGGTGTCACACGCTGTCTTTTAATAGCAGTTTACGTAGAACAGTTCCATGAATTTATTTCCAAGTACTGAATATTAGTTATATCCTACCAGATGTCAACACTTATAAAGTAAGTTTATCAGAACACTTGCTAAGTTCAAAGTTATCCTTTTGGTCACGTATACAACAAAACCTTTTATTATATTTCGGACACATGCCGTCGTTTCAAAGGTGGTACCAGCTGGGGGCTCAAATGCCTTGACATCTCATTCGTGTACTTGAAATAAGAAAGTTTAAATCCCACGATGGCCAGTTTTAGAAGTCTGTGAGAGACCTGGCAAAGTTCATAACATCGCCAGGCAGTCAGGAAAAAGCGTGTGTTAATCTTGCATGAATGTTTATGAAAATCTTTTGCCTCAAATGGACTGAAACCGAACTATATAACAAGGTTTTAACGCGGCTAATGTGTAATAATCTAGCCTCTGGAAAGATTTTGAGCCTTTGAAATGGCATAAACATTTCTAGAACAAATGTTTTCCTTTGCAAATTATCTGGAAGAGGAAGCAGTTTCTCATTTTTAGGTCACCTTTCTTACGTGGTTTAATTTATTTAGAAAGCATTCCAATGAAATGTTTGGTTAAGATATAGTCAGATGTCTTGAAGGAGCTGGTTGTCATTTCCTTAAAGAAACCGCAGCACACATTAATGCAAATTTTTGAAATCTTTACGTCAGTTTATTATGGATAAGTTGCTTCAGGTGCTGACAGGTTTCCTTATTACGTATTTATACAGAGTGTTGTATAAGTTTACTGAGCATTGTACTGGCTCTCAGAACTGGAGATGCATATACCTGGGTGATGTGGGGTTTACAGAGCTTTATGCTGGCTCTCAGAACTGGAGAAGCAAGTCTCTGATGTGAGGTTTACAGAGGTTTGTGTTGGCTCTCAGAACCGGAGGTTAATATCCCTGATGTGAGGTGCATAAGTAAAGGCGTTATAGCAATTTATAATATTGTCTTGATTTTAATGTTATACTATCATTCAGATTATAACTGTTGTAGCCTTTTCATTGCTTCAGAATTTTACTAAGCAGCCCTTCATCAGTCACGGTACCTTTGAGAAGTTCACTAAAATGTCAACAGATTTTACAGTTGATTCGTATACCTGATCTTTGATCTTGGGCCATGATGTAGGTTAGCAATTTCCTGTGTTTTATAGTGATGTGAAACTTTCCTTTCTGGATATCACTCGATGGCTTAATCATGCCCTTGCTCGTGATGCCCTTAGCTTCTAAGTGTTATTCCATTATTGTAAAGGTTTGGAATACAAGACAGAGCGAAGTTTAGCATTTTTAAACTAATGCCGAGAATAAGTTTGGTTAATATTGAGAGTTGTAATTCATTTTTTCGGTTTGTAAGAGTAGATAGTGGTGTACAGTATTGGGATAGTGATTGTGGAAGGTACATTATGTAGACATTTAAAAAAAACTGTTTTATGACAACGGAGTGTGTAATTCAGTTAGTTTGGGATACTGGTGTTGAAGATTTAGAGTGTGTTGACCTGGAATTTTCGTCTTAAGGCCTGTCCACACAAGCGGACCTGATCGGCGTGCTCCAGGGTAAAATGAAATGTATATGGTTAACGTACGTCGGCCAGGGTCGAAGCTCAAGCCATCAACCACCACTATGGTGATTTTGCTACAAGGCCGTCTATTTTGGTTGAGGCTTTGCCTAAAATGTGTCTTTGTAGGTGAGTGTTATTTTTACTTGAGTTTTTGCTTAAGATTTTTTTATTCTGGAGGTTTTTGCCCGGAAAATGTGTTGAATGGAAGCGATTTTTGTCCATTGCAATAATTCTTGTAAGTTTTTGCTTGAAAAGTGTTATCAATTCCGAGGTTGTTTTCCCCAAAGAAAGAAAGTTCTGTTGATTCAAGGGAGGCTTTTGTTTTGAAAGGAAATAATTAAATGTTGATTTTTATCATTTGCGGGGGCTTGAAATTTCAAATATGTTGATTTGCAAGTTTTCTACACAGTGTATCAATTTAACTTTTTTTTTTTTTTTTTTTTTTTTTTTTTTTTTTTTGTCAGGAAGTCTTTTAGCACGTTTCATTTTGTCAGGAGTTTTCGTTTTGTTTGTTTTTGTGGGCGATAAGTTTTCCACAGAAAATGGAGTTCATTTGGCTACAAAGTTTGTCAGCGTGGGAGCCAGAGTCGGTTTTGCCCAGGAAGTGGAGACTTTGCTAAAATTTTTGGTTTGTACCTTCTTTACGTGTCGGTGGTTGTTCGTCAGTTTTCTACCCATGAAAGGTAATTTTTTTTATCTAGTGTGATTTTGTGCAGTCATTCCGATTGAGATATTTATTGAAAAATGTGTCAGCTCGGTTTTTATTTATTTATTTTTATTTATTTATTTATTTATTTATTTATTTATTTATTTATTTATTTATTTATTTATTTATTTATTTATTTATTTATTTATTTATTTATTTTGTACTGGAAGGTATGTCAGCTCCGGTGTTTTTTTTCGTCAAATAGAACTCGCAAAATTAGAGGTTCAGTGTTATCTTAAAAATTTTTGGTTATAAAGATGAATACTGCTTCAAGAATAAGACAAAATGTCAAGACAGCGTCTCTTAAAACCTAAAAAGAATTTAATTTATTGAGAGTTGAAGTTTGGTATTAGCACTTTAAAGGCAGGTCTTGAGGAATAAGGTAAAAATTAAAAGAATTTTACTTTCATGAAGTTTTTCCTAACCATTATTCTGTAGCCCTGTACTGATGATCAATGCAAAGTTATGGTTTTTTGGCACATTGTAGCTCTGTTCTAGTATGTGAAACAGTAATCTTTATATAGTCATGTGCCATATCAAAGAGCAGTTTTCATTATTAGCCAGGTTTTAGTTACGCAAAGCAAAAAAGGAATTTTTATTGTCAATAAATTGATGAGCTATTTGAAAAGACTTTTTTAATCTAAATTACAAAACTGCTTTTCTAAGTCTTGTTAGAACTGGAGGCAAAACAATTTGAGATGATATCCAAACTTCAAAACGCCCGAAGGAATGTCCCAATTTGCAGCTGGACATTCCTCCCTGACGATACCTGGCAATGGGATGGATTTTTGTAAGATATTCTCACAGAAACTAACTGGCCTGGTGGTCCACGTGTACGGTGAAGGCGACGTTAGTCCTACCTGTTGCCTTGCTGGGTGAGGAAGAGCTCAGGGCAGGAGGACATTAGCTTTGCACGTCTCTGACCATTTACCTGACTCAATCCCTTACATTGAATGGTGTTAGGCCTATAAGACGAAGTAGTTATTTTGGGAGGGGGCCGTGCCTCAAGGCGCATTTGTTCCACCTGAAAGGGTTTGAGTCACTTGTCTGTATGTGTCTTGGTGTAACTGATTGCTTTTGTTGTAACAAAAGACCGGAGGATGGCTTGTAATTTGAAGTAAAATAAAATTAATTAAATTTTCTTTGGTTTATTTGTGAAATTCCTGTAATTTTCTTGAGAGACACATCTGAGAATATAAATGAATATTCCATTTTTTCAAAATCTTGTAGATAAAATGATCATGTAAACTAGAAAAAAAAAATCAGAATATTTAGTTCTGAATATGCATTTTGGTGTATGTTAGGCTAAGCCTAAAAATTATAGTTGAAATAACTTTAAGCTGCGAAATTTTTCGTTGAAAATGTAAAGTAGGCACATTCATAGAATACGAAAATGCTACAAGCGTGATTTTGAAGATATATTTTTACAGAATTTTTTACTGATTAGTTAAATTCTATTAAAAGTTTATTCCCATTTAATTTCTTAAAAAAATGCCCCTCTTAACGTGGAGCATACCGTTTTGTAAAATTATCAAAAGTATCAAGAAAATCGGATAATTTCAATATTAACCCTTAAACGCCGGAGCGGTAAAAAAAAAAAATGTCTCCCGTGTGCCGGAGACGTTTCAGAGTGAGCGCGGGAGCGGAAAAAATATTTTTTTTCAAAAAATCATAGCGCGCTTAGTTTTGAAGATTAAGAGTTCATTTTTGGCTCCTTTTTTTGTCATTGCCTGAAGTTTAGTATGCAACCATCAGAAATGAAAAAAATTATCATTATCATATATAAATAATGCGATATATGATAGCGCAAAAACGAAATTTCATATATAATTGTATTCAAATCGCGCTGTGCGCAAAACGGTTGAAGGTAACAAGTTACTTTTTTTTCGTTGTAATTTACACTAAATTGCGATCATTTTGGTATATAACAAATTGTAAAACGATAAAAGCAACACAGAGAAAATATTATCACAAAATAATGCATGAATTCGTAACGCGCAGACGTAAACACATATTTTTTTTCAAAAATTCACCATAAATCTAAATATTGTCCTAGAGACTTCCAATTTCTTTCAAAATGAAGACAAATGATTGAATATTACTATACTGTAAGAATATTAGCTTAAAAATGCAGTTTTCGACCATATCTGACGAGTTAAAGTTGACCGCATGTCGAATTTTTTTTATATATATTTTTTTATATGCAATTATTTCAAAAATAAGAAAAGCTACAACTTTCAAATATTTTTCGTTTTATTCTACATGAAATTGCGCACATTTTCATATATAAAACTCTATGAAATGCCTAATATGAAACGGAGCAAATATTCCGAGAATGGGACTTACGCATTTCGGAGATTTGTGGCGGAGAATCCGCGCGCGGAGGGAAGGAAAGTTTTTTTTAAAAATTCACCATAAATTTAAATATTGTGCTAGAGACTTCGAATTTGTTTCACGATGAAGATAAATGACTGAATATTACTAGACTGTAAGAGTTTTATCTTACTATTGCGTTTTTCGACCATTTCGGTAGAGTCAAATTTGACCGAACGTGGTTTTTTTTCTATTTATCGTGATTTATATGCAAATATTTCGAAAATGAGAAAAGCTACAACCTTCAACTATTTTTTGTTGTATTATACATGAAATTGCGCACATTTTCATATATAAAACGTTATGTAACGGCTAATTTAAAATGGTGCAAACATTACCACAATCGCACGTATGATTTTTTCGGAAGAGTTACCGCGCGGACATAAAGAAAATGTTATTTTTTTTCATAAATTCACCATAAATCGAAATATTGTGCAAGAGACTTCCAATTTGTTGCAAAATGAAGGTAAATGCTTGAATATTACTAGAATATAAGCGTTTTAGCTTACAATTGCGTTTTTCGACCATTTCGGTAGTGTCAAAATTGACCGAAGGTTGAAAATTTGTCACTTATCATTTTTTATATGAAAATATTTCAAAATTGATAAAAGCTACAACCATGGGTTGTTTTTAGTTGTATTGTGCATGAAATTCCGCACATTTTCATATATAAAACTTTATGTAACGGCTAATTTAAAATGGTGCAAACATTACCACAATCGCATGTATGATTATTTTCGGAAGAGTTACCGCGCGGACGTAAGGAAAAAGTTTTTTCATAAATTCACCATAAATCGAAATATTGTGCTAGAGACTTCCAATTAGTTGCAAAATTAAGTTAAATGATTGAATATTACTAAAATATGAGATTTTTAGCTTACAATTGCGTTTTTCGACCATTTCGGTAGAGTCAAAGTTGACCGAAGGTTGAAATTTTGGTACTTATCGTTATTTATATGAAAATATCTCAAAACTGATATAAGCTACAATCATGAGTATTTTATTTTGTTGTATTTTACATAAAAATGCGCACATTTTCATATATAATAGTCCATGTAACGGCTAATTTAAAATGGTAAAAAAATTATGTCAAAGTGACGAAATAATTTCCGAGATGTGTCACAGATACTTTTTAGTGCGGCAAGAAAGAAATTCGCGCTTGCGCGCCTGCGTAACGATTGTAAACAAAACAACACCTTGATTCGTGAACTCCCAGCATCCCCCAAGGCGCGTGATTCAAGAGTTTTTGGCTGGTAGGCCTAAAAGTATTTTTCCGCGAATTTTTAAAAAAAACTTTTGTATGTCGACGTAAAATACGTCCAGTCGGCACCCGAGAGACAAAAAATGTCGACGTAAAATACGTCCAGTCGGCGTTTAAGGGTTAAAATATCAGCTAAACACTTATAGTCGTTATCGTGTTTTGTTTAGTAGTTCCTGTTTTCTTTGGGGTTCAATTATAGTACTAAAAAAGTCCATTTTCTAGTTAAGAAGACGTCAGAGAAACTCTTTTAGGCTTCGAAATTCAATGAAAACGGGAAGCAGAATGTTGGAGTATATCTACAACCAGTAGATTTGTTCTAAGTTATCCACAGAAAACTGGTGTGAGAGGTGGACAAAGAGGCAGGTAGAAGTGTACTGATTTTTATTACAGTCAAGGGAAATATAAATATACAGCATGCGGACGGAAATGTGGTCACCGACCCGCGAGAGAGTAAAAGTGGGTCGGCGAGACCCGATTTGTGTTTCTTGAGAGACATAAAATACAAAATATAAAAGTACACAATATATGGTTATACAAGCTTTATACACTGGCGGAAAGCCCGCTGAATGCTCTCTCGGGGGGAAGTAAGAACAACGCGAATGATGAATTATATACAGAGAAAATTGTGAATAAGCGTTGTCCTTACAAATACTCCCCCCCTAAGACAATAATTAGGTATAATTGTTGGCTGACTTCTTTGTACTTCGGGTAGTCACTCGCGGAAGCGAGCTGGACGGCGGAGGCGCCCTCGGGTGCGTGATATCAGTTGTTGTGGTAGATCCTCGGGGGTTTCCGGTGACGGGATGCCTCCCCTGAGGTGATCCTCGGGGTGTTCGACCGTCTTCCGAGGGCGGCCGCGGCTACGGCTAGGAGGTTTGGCGATCGAAGGAGTCTCTTTTTTCCGAGGAAGATTGAGGCGCCCTGTGGAATCCGCATCTGCGAGGTCCTCGTCCATGATGAAGGCTGGTTTCAGACGATCGATTGTGACCCAGTCCTCGCGACCGTTGATGGATAAGAGATATGCCTTGTCAGTGCATCGTAGGACGCGGAAGGGACCGCGGTAGGGTCTCGTTAGAGGCGGGCGGCGGGCGTCGTCCCTGACGAAGACGTGCTTGCACGATGATAGGGCCTTCAAGAGGAAACGTTTGGTTCTGTCGGAGAAGGTTTTAATGCAGGGCGTGAACTTCCCGGCGGATTCCCGAAGCCTGGCGATGGAGACGTCAGCGTCGTCGGCATTGGTCGGGAAGAACTCGCCAGGGACTGTTAATGGCTCCCCGTATACCTTCTCCGCGGGTGATGCCTCGCCGTTCGCCCGCGGGGCAGTCCTGAGACCGAGGAGGACCCACGGTAGTTGGCTCTTCCAATTTTCGTCGGTGCAGCGCGCCATCAGGGAAGCCTTGATCGAACGGTGGACTCTCTCCACCATGCCGTTAGCTGCTGGGTTGTAGGCGGTGGTGGCATGTAGCGACGTTCCCATTAGGCGGGCCAGGGCAGTCCACAACTCCGACAGGAAAACTGGTCCGCGGTCTGTCGTGATTTCGTCTGGCACTCCGAATCGACTGACCCAGCTGGCGAGGAGTGCCTCGGCACATGCTTTCGTGGTCGCCTCTGACATCGGCGTTGCCTCGGGCCATCTGGTGGAGTGATCGATTACCGTCAGGAGGTACCTGGCGCCTTCCGACGGGGGCAGGGGGCCAACGACGTCTATGTGGATGTGGCCGAATCTTCGTTTCGGCTGCGGAAATTCCCCCACGCCTGATTCCGTGTGCCGACTGATTTTGCTAGTTTGGCAAGGCACGCAGGTCCTGGCCCACTCGAGGGAGTCCTTCCGAATTCCATGCCAGACGAACTTCTCCGTCAGGAGGCGCATCGTCGTCCGGCCCGAGGGGTGCGAGAGTCCGTGTATGACGTCGAACACGGCTTTCCTTCGGGAGGCTGGGATCAGCGGGCGCGGGCGGCCCGTGCTGATGTCGCAGAGGAGCGTCATGCCTGCGGGTCCGAAGGGCACGTCTTCCCACTTGAGGGCGGTGATAGCAGTGCGGTATGCGGCGGTCTCCGGGTCGGCGGCCTGTTCCCGGGCGAGGTCTTCGTAGTCGACCCCGAGACGCACAGCGTTGATTTCTATCCTCGATAGGGCGTCTGCCACGGGGTTCTTCTCGCCAGGCACGTACTGGATTGTGCAACCAAACTCTGCGATGGCTGCTAGGTGCCTCTGTTGTCTTGCTGACCAAGCGTCGCCCGCCTTGGTGAAGGCGTGTACCAAAGGGAGGTGGTCCGTCCTGATCATGAAGGGGGAGCCCTCGAGGAGGTAGCGGAAATGGCGCACTGCTTGGTACACCGCCAGGAGTTCGCGGTCGAACGTGCTGTACCTCGTCTCGGCGGCTGACAGTTTTTTGCTGTAGAAGGCGAGTGGCTGGGGCTCGCCCTGGACCATCTGCTCGAGGACAGCCCCGCAGGCGACGTTGCTGGCGTCGGTGGTGAGGGGTAAAGGTGCAGCAGGGTCTTGGTGGCATAATGTCGCCGCTCTGGCGAGGGCCCTCTTCGTCTCGTTGAAAGCCTTCTCTTGTTCGGCCTCCCACGTTAGGGCCTTTGGTTTCCCCTTCAGGACCTGTGTTAGAGGAGACATGGTGCAGGCGGCGGCGGGGATGAATCGGCGGTAGTAGTTGACCATTCCGATGAACTCCTGCAGGGACTTGACCGTGGTTGGTGTTGGGAACTTCTGCACCGCGCCTACCTTCGAGGCCATGGGGCGCACGCCCGTCGCGGAGATCTCGTGCCCGAGGAAGTCCACCTTCTCGGCGCCGAAGGTGCATTTGTCGAAACGGACGACCAGCCCGTTTTCCTGCAGGCGCTTCAGGACCGCTCGGACGTGATGTAGGTGCTCCTCCAAGGACCTGGAAAAAATTAAGATATCGTTGACGTAGCAGATGCAGAAGGGCAGGTCCCCCAGGATGCTGTCCATCAGGCGCTGGAAGGTGGCCCCTGCATTCCTCAGGCCGAAGGTTGAGTAATGGAAGACGAAGGAGCTAAAAGGCGTGATGATGGCAGTCTTGGGGACATCCTCGGGGTGCACTGGAACCTGGAAATAGGATTTTAAGAGGTCCATTTTTGTGAAGACCTTCGCCCCATGGAGGGCCCCTGTCAAATCCTGCATGTTTGGCAAGGGGTATTGGTCGGGGATTGTAGCGAGGTTGAGTCTCCTGTAGTCTCCGCAGGGCCTCCAGGTGCCGTCAGGTTTCTGTACCATGTGCAGGGGCGACGCCCAAGGGCTCGACGCTTTCTTGCAGATGCCCATTCGTTCCATCTCAGAGAACGCCTGCTTCGCCTCCTGGAGGCGGCCTGGAGGGAGTCGTTGGAACTTCGCGTGTGTCGGGGGGCCTGTGGTGGTTATGTGGTGGAATATCCCGTGCTTGGGCGGCGTCCCAACCGCCTGACGAAGTTCCGGCTTGAAGACTTCGGGGAACTCCTGCAGGAGGTTTCCGTATTTGTGGGGGGCGATGGTACAAATTGTAGAGGCGCCCGGGCCTGCTGCCAGTGGAAGGGAAAGGCATGTCCCCGTGTCGAGGAGGCGTTTGCGGCCCACGTCCACCAGGAGGCCGTTCTGCGCCAGGAAATCTGCCCCCAGTAGCGGGATCCTGACGTCCGCGATTGTGAATTCCCAGACGTAGTTTCGCCCCAAGATGGATATCTCGAGGGGCTTCGTGCCGTAGGAACGGATGGGGGTCCCGTTTGCGGCGACGAGGGAGGTTGTTTTGTCGGGCTCGCGGCTACAGTCTTTTCCTGACGGCGGGAATATCGAGTGCATTGCCCCCGTGTCCACCAACATCCTCCGGCCGGAGATCGCGTCGCGGACATAGAACCCTACGGTGTGTGGTTCCGACGCGGCCGTTGCCACGGGCGGCCTTGGTTTTGTTTGCCGTCGCCGTTTTTTGACTGCTGGAAGGTGCAAGGGCTTTCGAACCTCTTGGAGAATCTCCCGAACCTCCGGTGGAAGCGGCACCAGGAGTTTTCACCTCGCTGCGTGTGGGAGGACTTCCCTTGGATACGGCGGCGATCTCTTGCGTTGGGTCGTCGTCGTCTTCTTCCTTCTCTGCGGCCAGGCACACGGAGGATCGGGGGGCTGCGAGCTTCGCGGCATTGTTCGACAACGTCAGTTTCTTTGCCTTCTCCAGTAGTTCGTCGTCCTCTAGGGTGTACGCGTCGGTCAGCTGTTTTCGGACGTCCGGCTCGAGTTGCCGCAGGAATATTTCGCGGCTCAGGCTGATCACTATCTTTTTTCTGTCGGGGCCTATTTCGGGCAGACGGACGAGGCCCATCACAGTGTCCCAGGCATCTTGGGTGTCGACGCCGCGCATGGGGTTCGCGACTAGGTCGAGGGCGCGGGCGGCCCTTTCAGCGATGGGCGCGGAATAGGCTGTCACGAGCCTTTCTTTTATCTCGTCGAGCGTGACAAGTCCGGTTCGTGCTCGACCGGTCAGCCAGTTAGATATTCGGTCGAACACCTCTGTCGGGAGGGCCGATGCGACGAGGTCAGCCTGCAGCACTTTGTTCGTGAGCCCCGCGATCCGGAATTGCCCTTCCGCTCGGAAGAACCAGGCAGACGGGTCAGCCGTTGTGAAGGGGGCAATTTGACAGCTCGAGCGGACCGCTGTGTCAGAGTCCGTCGCTGGGGCGGGGGAGGCCTGGGTTTCCCGCGTGGTACTGTCTGCGCCCATTGTCCTCTCTCACAGAAACGGTCGACAGAGTCGTGAATGGCGGGCCAAACCGTTTGAGGAAACGCCTGTAATGAACAACCCTTTGGGCAGGTATGCCGTATTTAGTCCGTTAGAGGCGTTGGTTATTTCCACGGTAGGAGCTTTCAGAGATCTATACTGAGGCGCCGTATGAGTCCGTTAAAGATCTCTGAAGGTGAGTGGCGGTAGTAAGTCCCTTAATGGCTGAGCCAAAACCGCTTGGGTCACCGTCCAACCCGGGAGGTCACCAGTTGTGAGAGGTGGACAAAGAGGCAGGTAGAAGTGTACTGATTTTTATTACAGTCAAGGGAAATATAAATATACAGCATGCGGACGGAAATGTAGTCACCGACCCGCGAGAGTAAAAGTGGGTCGGCGAGACCCGATTTGTGTTTCTTGAGAGACATAAAATACAAAATATAAAAGTACACAATATATGGTTATACAAGCTTTATACACTGGTGGAAAGCCCGCTGAATGCTCTCTCGGGGGGAAGTAAGAACAACGCGAATGATGAATTATATACAGAGAAAATTATGAATAAGCGTTGTCCTTACACTGGACTTCGGAGTATTATTTTGGTCATTATGCTTCGAGACAAAATTATACGGTTTTAACACCATGTTTCATTAGACCCTACATGTGTCAAGCAAGCATTTGCCCAAGTACAAAACCATAGCCATATGAGTGAACGTAAGCCAAGGCTTGCCTCAGTAGTAACTTGACCACGCCCATCTTGGAAGACTCCTAACGTTTTCTTTGATATTTGAAATGGTCTAGAGTCCTCACTAGTGACATAGAAAACTGAAAGACATTTGGGAAAGTACAGGGGAAGCATTTATAAGAATTTTTCCCATAGCCAATCAGCCGCCAGCTTAGAAAACTTAAGCCCTTTTGGTCGGCTTTAAAGCTGATAACCGACTGGCTGTATACCTCCTGCTGCGGGCATTCCTCCCTTCTGGGCATTGCAATGCTGGCTCCAAGGGGAGAAAAAATTTAATTTTTTTTTATTTTCAAGATTGAACTCTTCTACTTTGAAATTATTTCTTGGATTTAAATAAAAGACTGTCCGGTTATCTAGTATTTTTTATTTCCTTTTAATATATAGTTTGCATATTACAAATGCAAACTATATATTAAAGCCAACCATGACGTTACAACCTCGATTACTGTCTTTTGGGAACAATGATGACGCCATCACTCATTCATACCCTACATGCTGTGACGTCATCAAATACTCATGCCCTTCTACATGGACAGTTCTTTGATGACGTCATTTAGTACTTTTACTCTATAGTCTTAGTTTTAATGTACTTTGCTATATATATATATATATATATATATATATATATATATATATATATAAAAGCAAACTATGACGTCACAACTACATGGTTTAGGAACGGAATAATGACGTCATCAAAAATATATTCATTGATGCCCTACATGGGGCAGTTCTTTGATGACGTCATTTAGTACTACGGTTTTAATACACTAAAGCTATGACGTCACAACCTTGATTACTATACTGCTTTAGGGAACGGAATAATGACGTCACACCTATGACGTCATCAAATATATCCATTCATTCCTTCTACAGGGCAGTTCTTAGATGACGTCACGGCCTTACTATATATGGCTTTAGGGAATGGAATAATGACGTCATCTCACTACAATGAAATATTATGAGAGAGAGAGAGATTTTACGCTACAATGAACTGTTACGAGAGAGAGAAAGAGAGAGAGAGAGTTTTAACACAATAATGAAATATTACGAGAGAGAGAGAGAGAGAGAGAGAAAGAAAGAGAGAGAGAGACTTAATCACCCTACAATTTAATGTTGCATGAGAGAGAGAGAGAGAGAGAGAGAGAGAGAGAGAAATTCCAAAGGAAAAACATGTGGACTTCATGATAACAGGAAAAGTAGAAGTGGCTTGCTCCCAAGTGCTCAGGCAGAGTGCAAATAATATGGAAAGAGTTTCTATATCACAGAGTTAATAGGGTCGGGAGAAATGCCTATTACAATGAAATGTTATGTGGAGAGAGAAAGAGAGAGAGAGAATTTTACTATGCTACAATGAAATGTTCAAGAGAAAGAGAGAGCGAGAATTTTGCCACGCTACAATGAAACGTGAGAGAGAGAGAGAGAACTTTACCACGCTACAGAGTGCGAGAGGGAGAAATAGAGAATTTTACCACACTACAATGAAACATTATGAGAGAGAGAGAGTCTTAACATACAATAAGGAAATATTACGAGAGAGAGAGAGAATTCTACCGTGATACAATGAAATGTTCGAGAGAGAGGGAGAGAGAGAGAATTTTACCATGCTACAAGGAAATGCCCGAGAGAGAGAGAGAAAGAATTTTACCATGCTACTATGAAATGTCCGAGAGAGAGAGAGAGAGAAAATTTTACCATGCTACAAGGAAATGTTCGAGAGAGAGAGAGAAACTTTACCACGCTACAATGAAATGTTACACGTGAGAGTGCGAGAGAGAATTAGAGAATTTTACCACACTACAATGAAATATTATGAGAGAGAGAGAATAATGAAATATTACGAGAGAGAGAGAGAGAGAGAATAGTGAAATATTACGAGAGAGAGAGAGAGAGAGAAATTATTTAAGAAAATACATACAACATATATTTTTTTTCTTAAATGAAGCTCGTTAAAACGAAACATAACAATGAACTTGACACAAAACATCCCAATCTCTTTTTCGTACTTTTCATACATTCTCAGAAAATAGCACTTATTTAATGAAATGTAATTATACATATACTAGAGTAAATAATAACTATATATAAAAGGGCACATCGTACAATTATATCGAACATTTTGGCCAATCACGCACTTTACTTTGTATCAACATAACGTTCAGTAGCTTTAAATATTTGGTCAAAACAAAACTAACTTAAGAATTTGATATTAATGGGTTATTTGTTGTTCAATTTTTGTATGTATACCAAATCCATGACTCCAGTTAGCAATATACATACATAATACACACAAATATATATATAATATATATTATATATATATATATATATATATATCTATATATATATATATATATATATGTTGTGTTTTATGTGTACTTACAGGTTTGTTTTTTTTTTTTTTCCTTTTTATTCTCTTTCTTTCCACTTATTTATTAGTCAGTCTTTTCTTTGGTAACTTGGTTTGTATTTGTTTCTCTTGTGGTTTCGGATCCCACAATAAGCTGTAGGTCCCGTTGCTAGGTAACCAATTGGTTCCTAGTCACGTAAAAATATATCTAATCCTTCGGTCCAGCCCTAGGAGAGCTGTTAATCAGCTCAGTGGTCTGGTAAAACTAAGATATACTTAACTTTGTTCAGTAACTTCATAGAAAGGGATAATGATAAGCGGCTGACCTTTCGTTCTCTCTCTCTCTCTCTCTGTCCCGTAGATGTAGTTTATATTTTCTACAGCTTATTTATATATATATAATATATATATATATATATATATATATATATGTGTGTGTGTGTGTGTGTGTGTGTGTGTGTGTGTGTGTGTGTTGCTTAAAAATCACAGTAGATGCACGTGACTTCATTAAATACCTGTGGTATTCGCTTATATATATATATATATATATATATATATATATATATATATATATATATATATATATATATATATATATATATATATATATATATATATATATATATATATTATATATATATAACTTGTAAGATTTTCGCTCCTGGTGAGCTTAATTGTAATAATGAAGAGGACAACGAGAAGACTGGAGATCATTTCTTCTTTTTATTGACAACTACGTTTCGGGAATCCTTTCCCATCTTCAGGGCTATAAATAGAATTAATTTTTACAATATTAAAAAGTATGCTAAAATAACTTAATAATTATAAGAAATATAGTGTGTCTTTAAGCTAAAAGAAAAAGAAAAACTACACAGCGACTTTAAGCTAAAAGCAAATTAAAACACTGAATAACTTAGTAAAATAACACATCCAAAAGTTAAACAAAAAATAAGCCTAATATACCACTCGGACCGATTTTAGCTGCTTATAATTCACCGAATTACTCCATAGCCAAATTCCTAGTTCCTCTCCTTAGTAACCTTATAAACAACCAGTTTACACTTCAGAATTCCGCCAAATTCATTCCTGAAATTCTTGAACAAGACTGTACTGCGTTCAAGGTCAGTTTCGATGTTGAGTCGCTGTTTACAAATGTGCCCCTTAAGGAAACAACAACTTAAGAAGCTTTTTCCTACAGAAACTACTGTTTTCAATATTTTTATTTAAATAGTTTTAGAAGCCTACTAGAGCTTGCAGTGATTGATACCCACTTTGTCTTTAACAAAAAGTTGTATAAACAGGTTGATGGTATGGCAATGGGGTCACCACTGGGTCCTACATTCGCCAATATATTTATGTGCCACCTAGAAGAACAGTTTCTTAGACAATGTCCAGAGTTATTTCGGCCTATTTTTTATAGAAGATTCGTAGATGACACGTTTTTATTGTTTAAAGAAAAATCCCATGCTGATATGTTTTTAGAGTTTGTCAACACTTTTCATCAAAATATTAGGTTTACAATGGAAGTAGTCAAATAATCATCTACCTTTCTTGGACATTAATATTTCACGTTTTAATGGGAGATTTCTCACAGGTATTTTTGGGAAAAAGACTTACACTGGTTTGGGTCTTAACTTTTTTAGTAACTGCTCTATGACATTTAAGCTGAATTCGGCAAAGACACTTTCATTCGGAGCCTATTCCCTGTGTTCAGATTGGAATAGTTTTCATAATGAAATAGCCTTTCTTAAAAGTATTTTTTAAGAATAACTGTTATCCTTCTGACCTCTTTGACAGAATTGTAAAAAAGTTTTTAAACAATATATATCAGCCCAGTTTATTGTGTCCTCATGTTCCGAAGAAATTAATGTATTTTTCATTGGCATTTGTAAAAAAATGCAGCCTTTAGACGTGAAATGACAACAGCGCTAAGCACTTTGTACCCCTATGTCCATTTCAAATTTGTGTTCTACAACCCTTTAACAATAGGCAGACATTTTACATTCAAAGACACACTTCCGGAGTTGATGCGTTCTTTCGTTGTGTATGAGTATACTTGTCCAAAATGTATAATTTTGGAAATAACGTAGGATCTACTCGACGCTTACCGAAAGTCCGCATCGATTCCCAACAGGTGTCAGTTATCACACCGGCTTCATTTTAAAATCAAAAGAATTTTCGGCCATAAGGAACCATTCAAATTCATGCAAAACTGACGTTATGTATAATAATTTCAAAATACTCTGTCAAACTGCTGATTGTCTTTTGTTCCTTCTTTTAGAATCTCTTTACATCAAGAAACTGTCTCCTACCTTAAACAACCAAACTACCTCCACACCGTTACATATTGCTTAACTGCCTATTACTCACATTCTCTCTCTCTCCCCCTTGTTTTTGATTCCTCTAACATCCTTTTTGACTATGCTATTTTCCATCAGTTAATAACCAAACCTCTTAACAGTAAGTCCGACAGAATGCTGTCTTTGTTTATTTTTTCAATTTTTATTTTTTGTCTTACTTTTGGATGTGTTATTTTACTAAGTTATTCAGTGTTTTAATTTACTTTTATCTTAAAGTCACTGTGTAGTTTTTCTTTTTCTTTTAGCTTAATGACAAACTATATTTCTTATAATTATTAGGTTATTTTAGTATACTTTTTAATATAGTAAAAATTAATTCTATTTATAGCCCTGAAGATGGGAAAAGATTCCCGAAACGTAGTTGTCAATAAAAAGAATAAATGATCTCCAGTCTTATCGTTGTCCTCTTCATTATTAAATCAAGCTCACCAGGAGCGAAAATCTTACAAAGTATTATTTTCCCCTTTTATTACCTTATGTTTCTGCTTTCGATCGATCTCCTCAATATTCTTTGAGAGCTTGAACTTGAAATCTGTGGTTCCTGTTGACGTCGAAAACAGAATTTGAAATCAAGTCTTTAAGTTTCATGTTACACCTTCGGGACAAATTCGTACCTATGGAACAAACAAGAGAGAGAGAGAGAGAGAGAGAGAGAGAGAGATCCTTTACGTTTCATGTTACAACTTCGGGACAAATTCGTAGCTATGGAACAAACGAGAGAGAGAGATCCTTTACGTTTCATGTTACAACTTCGGGACAAATTCGTGCGCCTATGGAACATACGAGAGAGAGAGAATTTTTATAGTTCCCAAATATACCAAAATACCATTTTCTATTAATAAAATTATTTTACTTTCATAGAAAATGTAGAAAACTTTAAATGATAACTGTAGTAATCCAGTCTGCCTCGCGCCGAAATATAAATCAAATAAAATCACTCTGAAGATAAAGATATTTATGACGAAAAGCGTTACTAGTAATATAATAAAGATTTCTGCTTGTTATTAATAGTTAACATAGGGCACTACGTGTTAGTAAGACCAAATACAAAATATCGTTTTATCAAGTAATGTTTTCTCGAGGTTATGTACGTTCGCTGAAGACTATGGAGGTGGCTGTGAGAATCCTTGGATGACGTTTGGTTGTTGGAAGACGAAACTATCATATCTTGTTTTAGTAAGACCACGTATAAATCCTGCATAGATAAATATGATTACTGTTAAAGAAGTTGTGTATCTAAAACTTGATAAGGGCACTTTTGAAGAACGTGAACAGTTTTCAACAAGGGGGCCAAGTTCTTCGTTGTAGTAGCGGTATACAATGGCTGTTCCTCTTGTCCAGAGAGTAGGCAGGATTACCAATATTCATGGAGGGTTTAACATGCAATTACTGGCAAAGGATGAAAGACCTTTAAAAGAATGAATGCATTAAAGACAGATTCCCATAACGAATACAGTCATTTCGATCCAAAAATTAGCAAATGACGTCGAGAAGGTTGGCAGTAGGAAACCGGATACGTGTAATGGGGGCTTTACGTTTTTCTTCTTTTCTGGTTTTTCCATCAGACGTCTCTATGTTTCGGCCACCTTTTCTTTATCGGCGTCTGATAAATGCCATTTATAGGAAGGAATACGGATTCAATGATGCATGCATTTTTTTTCTTCATTTCTAAATCATGCATTTGATTGGGAGGTAATTTATCCACATCGGCCTATTCGCTCCATCTTCCCCCTAACCCCCAACCCCCAAACATCCTAGGATGCACCGACCTCCCTTCACCACCCTCTGTCGCATGAAAGCAACGATAGAGAGATAGAGATAGTGGTTATTTCAAAAATGTCCCTCACCAGCGAAGCCTAAATATGTTCTCGAAAGATTTTCTGCTCAGAATAACTTTTTCTTTCATTTCCCACAATATTTGCGTAAACTTGTGTTTACACCCTGTATATACACATACACATACATACATATATACTTTATATATATAAACATATACATGCAATGTACATGTGTATATATACATATATGTATGTATACATATATATATATCATATATATATATATATATATATATATATATATATATATATAAACATACATACATTATAAATGTGTATATATACATATACACAGAAACACTTAATGTTTTCCATTCTGGATGGGAACAATATACGGAAAAAATTGTTTGCAAACAATGGTTGCAAACAATGTCTCCTAGTGTGGAAAGGCCTTAAGGTTCGTTTTCCGCTCTCTTTCAAGGGATAGCGGTGATGGGGGGGTGGGACCGGATGTGAGCTCCCTCCAGACACCCAATATATACACCCAGGGAAGCAAATTTGATACATAGGCCTAAAGGCGTATACATACGTGACCTCTTAATTGATATCGACGTATAAGACAATACTTGATATTATGGACACAAAATTAAAATCACGCCCAAGACTATACTATAACGTCTTTCCCAGTGGGTCCTGCGAGAGAGAGGAGAGTAGGTGTGAGGAATTCCTCTCATAATGCTTTTATTCTCTAATATTGTTGTGTATTCATTTTTTTTCCGTGTCATCTATCTCTTATTGTAATTATTAGTATCTGTCTCATAAGAAATTATTGATTGATTTTCACTGCGTATTGCCGTCTGTCAGGTAATCGACAGACAGGAACTGTTGCTGTATTTGTATTCATGTGAAAACCAAATGTATTCATTCGCATGCCCATGTATTTTGTACGTCTATATTGCATGACGTAATAAGGGTGAAGGAAGCTCATCTACTCGAAAATGACACTCTCAACATTATTTTATCTGATTTTTACACAAAGACGTAAAGTTAAACGTCAGGTAGTTACAGTTTTATGTAACTGCAGTATGATTACTGTCTTAGTTATGATAGTTCATTTATCCTTTATACATATGAAATTGCTCTTGGTGAATGTAAGAGATCATCGGGAAGGGAAAGGAGGAAGGGTAGTAGTAATTAGCCGCTCTGATCGCTCCTTTGCGTGTCCCTCTATGTGTGTGTATGCGTATGCGCGTAGTACACTGTATGGGCGTTACATCGCCCAAAATTGTATTGACACACACCACCATTTTGTTTTTTTCCATCTGTCCATCCGCCTGTGGTGTTTTTGAATGGTAATACTGCGTCCCGGGCTTTAGATAGTTACATTCAGCTTACATTCAACGATTATAATAATATCCTATTTCGAATATTAACAGTGTAATTCGCATACAGTAAATTATTAAAACACTTCTCAGTTAAAAATGTACACCCAGATATCCTTTTATTTACCTAAAATTTACACATAGCTTAACTATCTAAAGCCCGGGACGCAGTGTTACCATACAAAAACACCACAGGCGGATGGACAGATGAAAAAAAAAACAGAGTATAGTCACTACAATTATATTGGCTACGAACTTGACAATTATTATGAAGTATTTTGTGTTCATGAAAACCTTGTAAGTCAGTTCTGCATTCGTGGTAATTGTAAAACTTGCCTCTTTTCTCCAACAAAACCCGAATGCAGGACGGAACGTACCACAGCTTCTTGGCTCAACTTTCGAGGTGAGCTGTCTGTCAACTAGTGTTGTGTAGTGATGTGTGTGTGTGGATTTAGAAAGGGCGATTGCCCTGATTCTTTGACTTCTGTTGTGATTTGTTTCATTTGAGTGCCATTGGGCGATTGATTTCATTTGTCACTTGTGTTATCAAAGACATTTATGTTATTACTCTTTGATATGTTTAAACTTTATTTATTAAATTAATTTTAACTTTAAATTCATCAAATGCGATTCAATATCACTCCATTTTATTTTATTTTTCCTGTTTCAGTTTTATGGCTGGTGAATATAAATTTATCTGATAAACTTCTATTGCGTTCATAGTTTAAGGTTACGCAAGTAACTTGTAGAAACGAGGTAACACAGCGGTGCTCTAAGGTCTAAAATCAACCCGTGAGTACTGGCAAGAATTTGAGAGAGAGAGAGAGAGAGAGAGAGAGAGAGAGAGAGAGAGAGAGAGAGAGAGAGAGAGAGAGAGTTGGGGGGAGGGGATAAGTGACACACAGCTCCCCTATCACACAGTGTCCGATTGATTGGCTTTGACTACGTCTTCAGATTAAGTCCGAAAACCATGATAAAAGGCAAAACTTAATTTAGTTTTTAAAGTCATGTATACTTAAATTTCAAAGTGCAAGTTACTCCAATCATTCCCTGTTACTTACTATACCTGCCGAGTGAGTCTCTTGCTCCTTAACGGGGGAGGGGGTGGGGGGGAGACCGGCCTCCGGGGCCGGGCAGTCAGGCAGGCCTGGAAGGGAGGCGCGGGCGCGCGACTGTAGTGTGGGGACGGAGTCATTTTTTGTTTCTGTATACATATTTTTCGTTTTTATTGTTATTACAGTGTGAATGATAAACAACAATTAGCGAGTCGTTCATAAACAGTATAGTACTGATCTTTTAGTTTCGTTTTCATTGATGATAATACTGATACTTATTAAGTGATCTTTTTGTCGTATTTTTCCATTTCATTTTCATTGATGATAATACTGATGATTAGTAATGGTAATCAGTGAAGAATTGAAAGTAAACAAATATATGATTTTGCTGCATGTTTTTCTTTGGTGTTGTAGTGTGATGTTTAAGAATAATTGACAATTTTCTTAAAGCAATACTCATGTTAGTTGTGATTTTTTTTCTTTTTTAAAGTTTACATTGGTGATATAGAATGACAATAATAATCACTGAAGTACTAAATAGGCTACTTTGTACAGCCTACAGAAAAGTTATCTTTTTGTTCTTTTTTTTTGTCATTATTAGCAATAAATAGGAATGACATCACAATTTTTCTCTTTAGCCTTACATTAATAGATATAAAGATATATTGCTGTAGGTGAAATACAGCTATATTATGAAATGAAAAATGTACGATAATTCTAATCAAAATACGATAATTTGAAGAGGTTTGGTACGATAATTTGGTCTGATACATCTGGGAACACCGTCGGGCCAGTGACCAGTCTGGGTCCTCTGGGTCCTCTGGGATGATGGGATCAGTTTAGCTTGAGATGTGACAGAGCAAACGCATCACCGTCATCCGGCTGGATGATGCCGCGTGAAATGGGTGAATGAAGGTAGATTTTTTTTGTTCCTTTATTACCTCTTTTGATGACTGCATGAATAGTAGTATTTATCAATCATGTGGAATGTGTAGCTAACATGGTTACCATTTGTGGGTTTTGCAATAGTGAGCTGTTATAGAGAAAGGAAACCGGCGATTAGGTAGCTAGGCCGATGTGACTAAAATGCTTCCAAATTCAATAGGTGTAGTGGTATGCTTTAGATACTGAACAACGGGGACTTGGCTATAATATGCATGCATCACTGACCGGGGTGTCGTGAATAGTATAAGTAGGACTATCTTTGATAGAGGGCAGATTCCATTCAGCTTGCTGTTCTTTCCTTTATGGAAGTGGATTTTGTCACCGAGCGGTGAAAATAATTTCAGACTTATTCTCTCCGCACGCTTTTTTCAACCTTTGGCCTACGAGTGTCGCCATTTCGCCATTGCATTTTTTTAGCAGTGCTTTTGAACTGAAATGTTGAACTATGCTATACTGTAATGCTATTTGTTTTAATACATGACATACTAACTGCTATGCACATTTCATCGTACTGGTTCACATGGTTCTTCGTAGAAAGATAGACAGATCTTAGCTGTAGCTTCCAGACTTCTACAGATAATTCTTCAAAGAATTTGGAACGATGCCATGAAGGTTATGAGAGACTTAAAGTTTTCAAACACTGCAGTATCAATCAAATTTGAAGAAACGCCGAACACCATCGGCGCCAACACCACCCCCCTTTCCCCCTGACTTATCCGTGACTACTCCGACATCTCTCTGGTATGCGCCACCTCCCATTTGATGATAACGTTTTTTTATTTATTTTTTTTTTTCATTAGTATAATTGC
>NC_061102.1:57995603-58002325 GCF_015104395.2 Macrobrachium nipponense | reverse complement strand
AAAATAAGCTCTCTCTCTCTCTCTCTCCTCTCTCTCTCACTCTCTCTCTCTCTCTCTCTCTCTCTCTCTCTCTTGAATTATCGACAGATTAATGGGCTCATGTTTTAAATTATTCGACCAGATAAACGAATAACTCACCGATTATAAGGCCCCTTTCCTGCCACGCAGCGAGGGTTGAGCAGTATCCTAAACCTGGTTCGTAGTTCCTGGGTCCCTGGTTCTGTGTCCACTGTTCCCGATTCCTGGTCCATGGTCCTGGTTCTTGTTCATGGTCACTTGTTCCTGTTTCCTGGTCCATGGTTCATGGCTCCTGTGTCCTGGTCTTAGTTCATGATTCCTGGTCCATGGTCCCTGTTTCCTGGTCTTAGTTCATGATTCTTGGTCCATGGTTCCTGATCCCTGGTTCTTCTTGGTCTATCTATGATCAAAGGTTCCTGAATTTCCGTCCCTAGTTGGTGGTTCCTGTTTCCTGGTCCATAGTCTCAGGCTCCTGTTTCCTGGTCCCTAGTTTGTGGTTCCTAATCCCTGCTCCCTGTTTTCTTGACTCCTGGTACCTAGTCCTCGTTTCTCGGTTCCTGGTTCTTATTTCTCGGCATCCTAGATTCTGGACCTTGTTTTTCGGCTCCTGGTTTTCTGGTCCTTTTTTTCGGTTCGTGGTTCCTGGTCTATGGTTCCTGGTTCCTACAGGAGTTTTCGATACTTTCTATGAAGTCGTTTTGATACAAGCCAAGTCTTCAGTTAAGCAAAAACTCAAATGTGATAGATTAGGGTTTACAAGCAAAGTTCTTGTCTGTTAAAAAAATCCCATTAATACATTACAATTAATTAGTAATCTATCAGAAACACTTCGATATAAATGTTCACATATGGATGAGTCGCCAAATAATATAATTCAAGTTATACAGTCATGGGACAATGAAAATTATATGTTATATTGCCAAAAAAAGGGACTGAGCTATTATTGACAATCATTCCATCATCGCTGATTTCAAAATGTCTTCTTTCATGACAAAACAGGAAAATGGTCTATCGTTCAGTAATGTCTACTGCAATTGACAATAATCATTATTACTACAATTTCTACTATTAAATTCAGTCCGGAATGTATATCATAGTTCAGAATCTGTAAACAATTACATAGTCTGACAGAATGGCAAGCTGTGTCATTTCCTTCATAAAATACTGCTGATATTTGTAATGTCAAGTGCGTCAAGATTCAGCAGCAATTATTCGAACTACTTAATGCATTGGAGTGAAAATCTTTATATAATCATTAACATTCTCAGTGGTTCTCAACCTTTTTAGACCAATGCACCCTTTCACCACATGTCAGAATGTCATCCAAAGGCCCCCTGCTAATCTGTGGTCACAATTCCACCCCCCTGAAACTCTGAAATTCCCTCTCCTCCCCTAGGGGGGATTTCCCCACTGGTTGAGAACCACTGATTTAGATGGGCAATCGGCAGAGTGAGGGAAACGAGCAGTTTTGACAAAGTCAGATTCACTCAATCTTGATAAAAGTCTCCCTTGCCAAGTCGGGCCGAAAAAAAATATACAAACAAAGACTACATACGAGTTGGGTATTTGAGAAAATTAAGGTTTTTTTTATACCTCAATATCTATAGCTATTAATGTAAAATTCTGTCAGCATCAATGTAGTGGAATCGCACTATAGCTATTCACCATCTAATAACAATCTTACGAAATATTTATCTCGATTCAGCTCTGGTGTATTTACCAAAATTGAGCGGAACGCGTCCAAGATACTTTGATACATGCGAGAGATTCGATGGAGGATGCCACATCCTCCCAGAAGGAGGTTTCTTTAATCAATTTATTTTCGATGACTAATACCAATAAATGCTGCAATGGTCTAGTGACTTTTTACAGCAAATACCTTTTATGACCTGGACATAATCATATGCTTGTAGTTCTTGTTTAAACTTACATTTAGATTTAAGTCACAGAATATTTCCCTTTAACTGCTATCAAAAAGAGTTATTCCTGACTAAATACAGACAATAATGTCACAGTATGTATCCCAGTTTTGCAGTCACAGAATATATACCAGTTTTGCAGTCAATCATAGAATTTCAAACAGGTAATTATGCAAGGTAATATGGTCGTTACTTCAAACCAAACTTGTTCGGGAACAAACACAAGCACAAATAGTTTCTTATTTTCAGCGTTCTCAGTTAGCAGCAACCCAACCCTGCAGGCTTAACGTTGATTGCTAGTTAATATAGTAATGCTTTGCTTAAAGCGCGTGATATTCGTATATACCGTCAACAAAACGGTGACACTCCTTTCAAACTGTCCTAAGTCATACTTTATAGCCTTTTTTTTTCTTGGTAAACTCTTCGTACAATAGTATTAAAGCCACTATTTTCTTAATTAATTCACACCAAAGATGAACAAAATAATAATTACATTCACCTTTATAGGTCACGGGTACCCTCGGCAATGATAACAAGGAAATATGGCAGATATCCAGTTGTTTAAAAGGCTTTCTTTTTATATTATATGAACACTTCGACGCCAAATCTGCCATTACGAAAGGATATACAGTATTGATACAAAATTCTATAGCTACCCTGAAATACGATGTAAATGGCACTAAATAAGTCGAATTTTACGAATTTTGCGCCAGAACCAATCACTTCGGTTACCTGTCCAGTCACTAGGGAACTACGGTGGTGAACTTTGTAGGCAGCTGGACTTTAATTTATTTTTTTAATATATGAGAAAATACAATGAAAATGAAACTATAAAAGACAATTTATAGTCTCACAGCAATGTTTCAATTTGATGGTGTCCTTGAATGAGAAGAGAGAGAGAGAGAGAGAGAATTTTTTTTCTTGAATATCAGCTAGGTGTGGCAGAGGCTTGGAGCTTTCAAACTAGCAAACAGCTGATTTAAGACTGATTGGAAAGGTTTTTCGCGTTCATCTCTGATAACAGATACAAAGATGTACGAATGCAAATGGGTGCGTTCAACATGCGCTCGCACGCGCGTTTATACGTACATGTGTAAATGTCCCACAAACCAATCCATATCCAATCCCCTGGAAAAATTGTGGTAAAAAATATAATATGCAATACGTTGTTGTTATTATTGAGAAGATGAACCCTGTTCATATGGAACAAGCTCCATAGATCCCATTCCCGGAGAAATTTAAATTCAAGCTTCCAAATGGGTTCGAGAGCCTCAGAATTTTCCGAGAAATTTAGAAAGTTAATTCTTGAAAAAGTAAGCAAGTAAACTGTTTAAAGAATGACACATTGGCCGTCAGCTCCGAAAGGTTTACAGTTTACAAACTAATTTTGAAAACTGCAAAATTCTAGATTCCGTGACCACAACACTCCATCAAAAGGACATTTTTCACGTTAGCCAATGGTTAACCAAGCATATTAAAGCCTACAACAGCAACAATATTGTCTAAGAATGTTAGATAGACTAACCTGAAATGCCTTCTTCTTTACCAAAGTCATTTCCTTTATCTCGTGAGCATTTCTTTACAAAAACGTCCACTTCTAAAGACGTTCACTACACTCGGTGTTTAGCGCTACACTGACTGAGTCGGAGTCACCCAAAAGGGAGGAGTAGGAATTGCACTGACCAGTCAGAGGCCTACACCATAAACAATGTTTTTAACGCCTCTTTTCATTAGCTGAAAACGTTGGGTTTTGCCAACAATGCTTCTTAGACGACTTCCCATTGCTGTCAAGACGAAAACCCATTTTCAGAAATTTCTTTATTTTATTAACAGGCAAATAAATGGATATGGACACGGTGAATAAAACAACTGGGAATATTCTACGAAATTCAATATGATAATGATTGAAGTATGCAAATATTCAGCTTTTTAATCGTAAAATGAAGATCACGTCTGAAAAACTTTATTTATTTCAGAAGATCCAGCAAAACACTCGATGTGGAAGGCATCTAAATCTCTGCCATTGCAATGCAGTAGTCAGCCAGTGCCTGCTGAGGATTTGACAGGGGCTTGGGCCAGTATGCCTAGGGACTTACCTCCTGAGGCTTTATAAGTTATATTATGATCTATATCAAATTAACACAAATACGCATTGATGTATAACTGTAGAGTAAAAAGTTAGGATAAGCCAACCCTGAACAGCTAACGTCATTTTCTAGCATCAGGTTTAATACATTTTTATTTAATTGATTTATTCGTTTATTTGTTAATTTACCAATTATACTAATAATTTATTTCAGCTTTTTGTATTTCCCATTTACCTTCTGTTACTTCTTTCGAATGAACGCCACAGTATTCTTTAAAAGCTTGAATTTTAAATAAATGGCCACAGTGGTGTTGTTCCATATGAATAGGGTACTAATATTAATATATATTAATTATAATAATTATAATTATTAATATTAATATTGATATTGATATCGATATCGATATCGATATCGATATCGATATTGATATTGATATTGATATTGATATTGATAGTGATATTATTATAATATTATTATTAATATAATATTATTAATATTATAATATTATTAATTAATTAATTAATTAACATTAATATTAATATTAATATTAATATTATTATTATTAATATTATTATTATTATTGATGATGATGATGATGATGATGATGATGATGAAGATATTAATAAATAACAATAATGATAATAATAAAATAACTAATAATAGTAATCAATAATAAATAAGAATAATTAATAATTTAATAATAATAATAATAATAATAAATTAATAATAATAATAATAATTAAGAATAAATGAGCTTCCTCAAAAAATACAATGCGCAACTGGAATACAATACTTACAAGCTCTGGAATAAGACTAGCAGAGGTTAATATCAGGAGAGGGATCTTCCAGGGCGACTCACTGTCCCCACTACTCTTCCTAGTAGCCATAATTCCCATGACAAAAGTACTACAGGAAATAGATACCCTAATCCAGACTGTAAGGATTGTATCTGGGGACATCAGGATGAAGTTTGGAATAGAAAAATGCGCCTTAGTCAACATAAAAAAAAAAAAAAAGGCAAAGTAACGAGAACTGAAGGGATAAAGCTACCAGAATGGGAGCACGTCAAACACATAGATGCGCAGGATACAAATACCTGGGAATAATGGAAGGAGGGGATATAAAACACCAAGAGATGTAGGACACGATCAGGAAAGAATATATGCAGAGAATCAAGGTGATACTCAAGTCAAAACTCAATGCCGGAAATATGATAAAAGCCATAAACACATGGGCAGTGCCAGTAATCAAATACAGCGCAGGAATAGTGGAATGGACGAAGGCAGCACTCCGCAGCATAGTTCAGAAAACCAGGAAACATATGACATACACAAAGCACGGGACCCCCGGACACACTATACATAACTCGAAAGGAAGGAGGGAGAGGGACTAATAAGTATAGAGGACTGCGTTCAACATCGAGAACAGAGCACTGGGGGGGCAATATTTCTGAAAACCAGTGAAGACGAGTGGCTAAAGAGTGCATGGGAAGAAGGACTAATAAACGTAGACAAAGACCCAGAAATATACAGAGACAGGAGAATGACAAACAGAACAGAGGACTGGCACAACAAGCCAATGCACGGACAATACATGAGACAGACTAAAGAACTAGCCAGCGAAGACACATGGCAATGGCTATAGAGGGGAGAGCTAAAGAAGGAAACTGAAGGAATGATAACAGCGGAACAAGATCAGGCCCTAAGAACCAGATATGTTCAAAGAACGATAGACGGAAATACATCTCTCCCATATGTAGGAAGTGCAATACGAAAAATGAAACCATAAACCACATAGCAAGCGAATGCCCGGCACTTGCACAGAACCAGTACAAAAAGAGGCATGATTCACAGTGGCAAAAGCCCTCCACTGGAGCTGTGCAAGAAACATCAGCTACGTTTACAGTAATAAGTGGTACGAGCACCAACCTGAGGGAGTGATAGAAAACGATCAGGCAAAGATCCTCTGGGGGACTATGGTATCAGAACGGATAGGGTGATACGTGCAAAATAGACCAGACGTGACGTTGATTGACAAAGTCAAGAAAGTATCACTCATTGATGTTGCAATACCATGGGACACCAGAGTTGAAGAGAAAGAGAGGAACAAAAAAATGGATAAGTATCAAGATCTGAAAATAGAAATAAGAAGGATATGGATATGCCAGTGGAAATCGTACCATAATCATAGGAGCACTAGGCACGATTCCAAGATCCCTGAAAATGAATCTAGAAAAACTAGAGGCTGAAGTAGCTCCAGGACTCATGCAGAAGAGTGTGATCCTAGAAACAGCACACATAGTAAGAAAAGTGATGGACTCCTAAGGAGGCAGGATGCAACCCAGAACACCACACTATAAATACCACCCAGTCGAATTGGAGGACTGTGATAGAGCAAAAGAAAGAAAAAAAAATAATAATTAATAATTATATAATAATTAAAACAAAAAATAATAATAATAATAATAAAAAAAAATAACAATAATAAATTAATATATGCCAGTGGAAATTGTACCCATAATCATAGGAACACAAAGCTCAATCCCAAGATCCCTGAAAAGGAATCTAGAATAACTAGAGCTGAAGTAGCTCCAGGACTCATGCAAAAGAGGTGTGATCCTAGAAACGGCGCACATAGTAATAAAAGTGATGGAATCCTAAGGAGGCAGGATGCAAACCGGAACCCCACACTATAAATA
>NC_061102.1:57978103-57980603 GCF_015104395.2 Macrobrachium nipponense | reverse complement strand
CCTGAAATGCCTTCTTCGTTTTACCAAAGTCATTTCCTTTATCTCGTGAGCATTTCTTTACAAAACGTCACTTCTAAAGACGTTCACTACACTCGGTGTTTAGCGCTACACTGACTGAGTCGAGTCACCCAAAAGGGAGGGAGTAGAATTGCACTGACCAGTCAGAGGCCTACACCATAAACAATGTTTTTAACGCCTCTTTTCATTAGCTGAAAACGTTGGGTTTTGCCAACAATGCTTCTTTTAGATACGACTTCCCAATTGGGCTGGTGAGACGAAAAACCCGCCCATTTTTCAGAAAATTTCTTTAGTTACTAAACAGGCCAAATAAATGGATATGGACACGGTGAAAAAAACAACTGGGAATATTCTACGAAATTCAATATGATAATGATTGAAGTATGCAAATATTCAGCTTTTTTATCGTAAAATGAAGATCACGTCTGAAAAAACCTTATTTATTTCAGAAGATCCAGCAAAACACTCGATGGTGGAAGGCATCTAAATCTCTGCCATTGCAATGCAGTATTCAGCCAGTGCCTGCTGAGGATTTGACAGGGGATTGGGCCAAAATGCCTAAGGACTACCTCCTGAGGCTTTATAAGTTATATTATGATCTATATCAAATTAACACAAATACGCATTGATGTATAACTGTAGAGTAAAATGTTAGGATAAGCCAACCCTGGACAGCTAACGTCATTTTCTAGCATCAGGTTTAATACAGTTTTTATTTAATTGATTTATTCGTTTATTTCGCTAATTTAACCATTTTTACTACTAATAATTTATTTCAACTTTTTGTATTCCCTTTTACCTTCTGTTACTTCTTTGAATGAACGCCACAGTATTCTTTAAAAGCTTGAATTTTAAATAAATGGCCACAGTGGTGTTGTTCCATATGAATAGGGTACTAATTTAAATTAATTATTAATTAATTAATTAATTAATTAATTAATTAAAATATTGATTATTGATTATTGATATACGATATTAATATATCCCCGGATATCGATTTATCGATAACGTCGATAAATCGATAATCGATTATTCGATATCGATATCGTATCGATATCGATATCGGATATCGATATCGATGATCGATATCGATATTGATATTGATATTGATATTGATTGATTGATATTATATTATTATTATTATTAATATTATTATTATTAATATTATTATATTGATATTATTAATATTATATTAATTATTATTATTAATTATTATTATTATTATTATTAATATATTATTATTATTGATATGATGATGATGATGATGATGATAGATAAAGAACCATAATATAATAACAATAATAGAATAATAATAATAATAATAATATATAATAATAATAATAATAATAATAATAATAATAATAATAATTATGAGCTTCCTCAAAAATACAATGCGCAACTGGAATACAATACTTACAAGCTCTGGAATAAGACTAGCAGAGGTTAATTCAGGAGAGGGATCTTCCAGGCAACCTTCACTGTCCCCACTACTCTTCCTAGTAGCCATAATTCCCATGACAAAAGTACTACAGGAAATAGATACCCTAATCCAGACTGTAAGGATTGTATCTGGGGACATCAGGATGAAGTTGGAATAGAAAAATGCGCCTTAGTCAACATAAAAAAGGCAAAGTAACGAGAACTGAAGGATAAAGCTACCAGATGGGAGCAACGTCAACACATAGATGCGGCAGGATACAATACCTGGGAATAATGGAAGGAGGGGATATAAACACCAAGAGATGTAGGACACGATCAGGAAGAATATATGCAGAGAATCAAGGTGATACTCAAGTCAAAACTCAATGCCGGAAATATGATAAAAGCCATAAACACATGGGCAGTGCCAGTAATCAAATACAGCGCAGGAATAGTGGAATGGACGAAGGCAGCACTCCGCAGCATAGTTCAGAAAACCAGGAAACATATGACAATACACAAAGCACTACACCCAAGGGCAAAACGGACACACTATACATAACTCGAAAGGAAGGAGGGAGAGGACTACTAAGTATAGTAGTCTCGTCAAAACATCGAGAACAGAGCACTGGGGCAATATCTGAAAACCAGTGAAGACGAGTGGCTAAAGAGTGCATGGAAGAAGGCTAATAAACGTAGAACAAAGACCCAGAAATATACAGAGACAGGAGAATGACAAACAGAACAGAGGACTGGCACAACAAGCCAATGCACGGACAATACATGAGACAGACTAAAGAACTAGCCAGCGAAGACACATGGCAATGGCTATAGAGGGGAGAGCTAAAGAAGGAAACTGAAGGAATGATAACAGCGGAACAAGATCAGGCCCTAAGAACCAGATATGTTCAAAGAACGATAGACGGAAATAACATCTCTCCCATATGTAGGAAGTGCAATACGAAAAATGAAACCATAAACCACATAGCAGCGAATGCCGGCACTTGCACAGAACCAGTACAAAAGAGCACTGATTCAGTGGCAAAAGCCCTCCACTGGAGCC